>NC_133621.1:110274171-110509171 GCF_048593235.1 Sminthopsis crassicaudata
GAAAGAGAAAAAAAGTGAGGAGGGAGGTAAGGAAGGAAAGGTAGGAAGAAGAGATGGAGGAAGAGATGAAAGATGGAAGGAAGGAAGGAAACTTATTTAATAAGTGTCTACTAGCCAAGCATGTCACAAATAATACCTCATTTGATCCTTACTCTATACACCTGGTTTAAAAACCAGCATTTTTTAGGCATTCTGTGCTTAGAGCTCTCTTTCTCACCAGCATACCCCCCATTTTACAGATGGCTCAGTGAAAGCCGGAGATATTTAAGTACATGGATCAAGTGATTATCTGCTGTGTGATCTTTGTTCCAGGGCCATTCCCCAGCTCTGCCCATGTCTCCATGTCCCTAGGCTGTCTCCGACAGGTAGGGAGCTGAGTGTCTGGGTGGGGCCAGAGAGATGGTGAGACCTTTTAGGTTCATTGCTCTCCATCCCCTACCCTCAGACTGATCTGCATGTGCAGTATTCCTGGGCGCAGTTGCCATGGAGAACAATGAGGACTTGAGAACTAACTGGAGGGTGGGCCCTGCAAACATTAGCTGGCAGGGCCTGGAAACCTGGCTGCAGGGATGCAAAAGCCAGGCTAGCACTTTCTCTTGCTTTCCTGCTCCTGGAACCTGTCCTTCACTTTTTGTTAGTCCCCACTTAAACCTGATTCTTAGTTTTGACCCTGTTTCTTGTCTGCTCCCACCACTGAAGTAGAAAGGATGTGTTTGTGACAGAGAAACACATGGAAGAACCTCCCTGAGAGACAGGCTGGCATAATGGAAATGACACTAGACTTAGGAATCAGGAAGACCTGGGTGTGAATCCTAGTCCAGACACTCACTACATGATCTTGGACAGGTCACTTTCTCCTTTAAAACAAGGAGCTGGACTTAATGATCTCAAAGGTCCCTCTTCCAGTTCTAAGTTGGGGAATCCATAATCTTATCGAAGGCAGAGCAATTATCCATAGAACAGTCAAGTTTCTATCTAGTCATTGAAGCGTAACTTAGCGGAAAGAGCATTGGATTTGGGATCTGAGCACCTGGATTTCAATCCTCACTTTGCTATTTAAACTTATGAAACCTTTACCTCACAGGTAACAATTTCCTTGTCTGTAAAAATGAGGGCATTAGACTAGGTGATTTCTAAGCACTAAAACCTATGATCCTAAAGAAGTATGTCACTCCCATGTTAGCTCTCTCAGAGCTCCCTTTTGCTGGGAAATGCTGTAAAATGTCAGGCAGAAGAGAACTGGATATGATGAACTCATCTCGCTCTGTTACTCCAGATTCTGTCTCTATTTTTAAGATCCATTTGAAAGAAGTATGAGTTGACAAGAACCAGTTTATTGAAGTTTTTTCTTTTTCTTTTGCTTTTGGTGGGAGTTGGAAAATAAGCCCCAAATCTCTAGTTTTTATATCAGAAAATGTTTGCCAACTGAAAACTGGGGAGTCAGGAAGCTAGGGCTTCCTTTGCTACAAGGCCTTGTGGGAAGCAGTATTTAGGCTAGGTAGGACTCTTTACTTGGGGGTCTCTGAAGTTATTATTATTTTTTTAATAATTGGCTGCATTTCAATATAATTTGTTTCCTTTGTAATTTCACATATTTTACTTTATGTACTTAGTACTTATATGCACTTAGAAACATTGTTCTGAGAAAGAGGTCCATTGGCTGAAACAAACCAATAAAGTGTTCATGATACCAAAAAGATTAAGTATCTGCACTTTAGTCTAACCCTCTATTTTATAGAAACTGAGATTCTTTTTCATCCTTTTATGCTTTTAGTACCATACTACCTTTGCCTTGTCCTAAAAGGCAAAAAAAATGGCAGAATGATTATATCTGGATTTGGGGGCTCAGTTTGGGGCCACATTTTAGGAAAGAAATTTAAATTTTTTTATTTTAAAATTATTTTTTTTTTGGGAGGCTGGGGTTAAGTGACTTGCCCAGGGTCACACAGCTAGGAAGTGTTAAGTGTCTGAGACCAGATTTGATCTCGAGTCCTCCTGAATTCAGGGCTGGTGCTCTATCCACTGCACCACTAGCTGCCCCCAGAAAAAAGGGGACTAAGATAGTGAGATGACTGGAGAAATTGGACATAAAATGGATAAGAAAAGACTTAGGAAGGGTCTCATATACACATATGATAGACATACATACATATATGATATATACACACATGTGCACACATATATATCTATATTTACATATAGATATAAGGAACAAGGGGGGGAAGATGGGTTGTTATATGAAATGAGGGAAGCTCATTGAGAACAAGGATTTGTTCATTTTTGTCTTTGATTTCTGAGAGTCTGCCATAGAATCTGGCCTATAGTGGGTGCTTAGTACTTGCTCTGCTTGGCTCTAGAGCCTAGGAACAATGATTAGAAGCCATAGAGAGACAGGTTTTGTTTTGGATGCAAGAATAAAACTGAGCTGTCCGGAAGTGGAATAAGCTGCCTTAGGAGGCAGTGAGCTCCTCATTGCTTGAAGTCTTCAAACAGGAACTGAATGATTACTAGTCAGACTCTCTGGAGGGGAATTTGGGTTGGACTAGAGGGACCCTGGGGTTTCTTCTAGCTTTAGGATCCTATGATCGTAAATAATCAGTGAATTCAGCACATGTCTCTCTGCATTTGTCTTGATCACTGAGAACAGAAATTTCAGCTTATCAGTGAGCCTCTGTTTCTGGGTCTCCCCCCTCCCCAAAGTCCATCTGAGTTGTAACATTTATCAGCGATCAACATCTAAGCTCACAATTTCGTCACCTTTAGCTGGGACCAAGAGAAGGATGACCAGCCTTTGGGAAGCATGTAGTCATTAGCCAGAGCCCTGGATCCTCCTCCCTGACCCCACTCTGTGCAGACTCCCCTTGGCTTAGGAGCCATTGCACTTAAAACACACTGCATCTTTTTGCCTCCCCCTGGACTTGGAGTCTCTAAAAGTTCTGTCTTTCACCCCAAAATTAGGTATCCTTTGACTTCTGGAATAGGGGATGCGCTTGGATCATCACCAGCTCTTATCATCCTGGAGGTTATTAATGATCAGTTACTGATTTTCAGAAAACAGAGTCTCTTTTCTAACTTCCCTTTTCCCTTTTCTCCTTCAAATAGAAGCTGGAAATATAGAAACCTTTTGGTGTCTGACCATCATTTACTGTACATACTGAAGAAATCAAAGACCAGAAAAGGTCTTTGTGTGTAGAAGGATCACAATCTTAGAGAAGCAAAGGGCCTTAGGCCCCATCTAATCTAGTTTCTTTCATTTTACACAGGACAAAACTGAGGTCTAGAGAGATGAGCAAATTATTGTAACAGAGCTGATATTGAACTCAGATCCTCTAACCGTCTTTAAGATGCAAATATAGAAGAAATCAATTCAGTAATATTTAATAAGCAATTATTAAGTGCTTAGTATATGCAAGATACCATGCTTCAGTGGGATCAGTGAAATGAAGTGACTCCCAGGATAACATGCATAGGATCTGTTGGGGGCAGAATTTGAATTCAGGTCTTCCTGATTTTAAAGCCTGTTATTTAACTCTGAAGGCAGGCAGCCTGTCTCTTTTTGAATAGGAAAAACAAAACACATTTCCTTTTCATAGTCAGAGATTGTATCTTTAATCCCAGAACTGTCTTGAAATATATACCATTGGTCAAAAAAGAAATTGAATGTGGAACTATATACTTGCTATTGGAAGTGGGGGTGGGGTGGGAGGAGAAAGTCTTAAAATATGTGTTAGACTTTAGGAAAAGGAGGTCGTCACATCACAGCATGGTGAATGGGGATGGGAGTGGGCTGATACACATTCTAGGGGAATGATTACTTTTGTGTATCAAGAGTATTTTCAGTGAAGGTGTGTCAATATGGGTGCAATGCCCAGAGACAGGGGAGATGGAAGAACCCAGGATCTTCTCTCTCCAAGGATACTTCTTCCCTGAAAGCCTTTGAAGTCAAAGGGTCTGGCTTCAGATCCTGACTCAATGACCTGTGTGACCTTGGACAATTCACAGCTCTTTTAAATCCTAGTTTCTTCATCTGTAAAATGTGGAAATTTAAATATGTGACCTCTAAGATCTTTTTTTAGTTTTAACACTTAATTCAATTACTTAATTATTTCCTGGAGCCAGATTGATGTATGCCCTCCTTTCCTAAACTCCATTCTAAAGGGGCTAGAATTTGCCCACTTTGTCTTGTTTCTGGTGTCTCCAGTTTAGAGCTTAAGTGGAAGAAATCTCCACTGTCTTCTTGCTATGGGCATCAAAGGGATCTTGGAGCTCTGCTCACTGCTTGGGGGTTGATGCAGCCATCCATAAACTTCCATATCTACTCATTTCTTCTTTTTCATTCTGTTGGCTCCAAATTACTTCCAATGAGTTTCTTGGTGGCTGGAGAGGAAGTCTTGCAGCCTTATTTTCATTAGGAAAGACATAGATTGGAAAGATTTAGCTGACAGGGCCTTTTCTTTTTCTTCCTCTCTTCCATTCCTTTCCCCAAGAGAAGATGCCCTCCGAGTAGCTTCTCTGCTCATTTTTACCATAGAACGGAAACAAGGCAATCTTTTGGTTACAGTATTTTCTCCTGGGCATCTCGGACTTGTTCCTCTAAAAGACTTGTTTACCCTCCATTACTTAAGTAGCTATATCATGAGAGTGACAAAAAGGCAGCCTGGAGGAAGAGAGACATGCTTTTTTGGCTGTCTGATGAAAGAATAATAGTATCAGACCTAGAAGGGAATCTCAGAGGTCTTGGAGTCCTAACTCATCACTTTATAGATAAGGAAGTTGGTGGGGGGAGAAAGAGAGAGAAGAGAGACAGAGAAAGAGAGACAGACAGGCAGAGAAAGAGAGACAGAAACATAGATAGACAAAACAGACACAAGGGACTTTCCTAAGGTTACATATATGGTGAATGGGAATGTTTGGATTTAAACCCAGTCTTCTGGCTCCAAATCCAGTGAGAAATGGAAGGACATGGTTGGGAGATCGTAGGGAGATGTTTAATGACAGTTGTAGAAGGCTACAAGCCCAAATTCACTTCTGTCTTCAAACCTTTATCTATGTGACCTCTCTCATTGTCTTTGCAAGGTCCCTGAGTCAGACAATCCTGGAGCTAGAAAAGGCCTTTACGAATCACAGAGCATTAAAACTGGAAAGTCATGGTACCTTTCCCTCGTATCCCATTAGAGCTATAGCTAGGGATTTTTGCACCTGGGAAAAGAGGCAGAAATACTAGTGTAAAGAGAATGAGTTTACCATTGTGCATTATCTGGTAGGCAGATTACTTGGAGGTACCTGGATGACACATTGGAAAGAGCATTGGACTTAAAGTCATGAAGACCTGAATTCAAATTTGACCTCAGACACTTAATAGCTGAGTGACTCTTGTCCAGGGTCACTCAATTTCCTTATCTGTAAGGTATAGGTAACAATAGAGCCTACTTTATAGGGTTGGTGTGGGGATGAAAGGAGATAATATTTATAATGTACTTTATAAATCTTGATGCACTGTATAAATGCCATTATTATTTATACCATATTTTTGTTACATATATTATTATACTAGCCATTATTATTATTATTTCTCTATATATTGAACATGTACTAATACTACTATGTGTGAAACACTGTGCTAAATTCTGAGGATATGAAGACAAAATGAAAAGCAGTTGCTTCCCACATCCTACTGGGGGAGATAAAACATATAAACATATTGTTGTTTATCATTTTCAGTCATGTCCAGTTCTTCATGACTCCATTTGAGGTTTTCTTGGTAAAGGTCCTGGAGTACTTTGCCATTTCCTTTTCCAGATCACTTTACAGGTGAGGAAACTGAGGCACACAGGGTTAAGTGATTTTCCCAGGATCATACGTAGGAAGTGACTGAGGTCACATTTGAACTCAGTAAGGGGAGTCCTTCTGACTCCAGTCCTGGTGCTCTATCTACCACGGAGCCATCTAGCTGTCATATACCAATCTGACATGTCTTATTGAGTTCTCACTTTGAGTGAAATACTTGCTAGGTACTGAGGATATGAAGGCAAAATGGGAGATGTTTACATTCTACGGGAGCAGGGGAATACAACTTAGAAACAGATAAGAAAATATGCAATAATTTGAGGAGGGAGTGAACTCTCACAACTTAATGGGAGGAGGATTGTTATTAGGAATGATGCATAAACTAAATCTTGGGGAAATTTAAGAATTCTAAGAGTTGGAAAAGAACAATTTCAATCAATATTAACTGTATGAAATGGTAGCCCAAAAAAGGGACCTTAGATTGCATTAAGGAAGATTGCAGAATCTATTAGGCAGGTGAGTGACACAGGGGATAGACTCAGAGCCAGGAAGCCCTGTGTTCAAATTCCATTTAGTAGCTGTATAAATCATTTAAATTCTCTTGACAGTCAATTCAGTTTCCATGATGGGAATACCTCATAGAGCTGTGAGCATCAAATGAAATAACAGTTGTGTCGTCAAAATCAAATTAACACAAAATGAAAAGCAGTCAAAGTAAGGGTTACCCAGGGGCAGTATATTGACTTAGAAAACCACAAACTAACATTATCTGTGTTTTATTGTTATTTCAATTTTCTGTTTAAGCATTTCCCAATTATATTTTAATCTGGATCAGGCTGTCTGGGGAGTTTTGGTGACATTAAGTTCAACATCCCTGATATGAAGGACTTTGCAAGCCTTTAAAAGCTATATTAAAGCTAGCTAAGACTAAAGTACTTAGCACAGTGCTTGACATCCAGTATGTGTTATATAAATGCTTTCCCTTTCCTTCTGCCCTTTCCTCCACTACTATCACTCAGTCATTCATTCACACAAGGTCCTTGACTTTTTTTCCCCTCTCCTCTGGATCTTTTCCAAATTCTCAACACCTCTTTCCAATTATGCATCACAAGCTACTCTCTTCTGGGGTTTCACTGAGTGTTGCTCTGGCTGCAGTCCTGAATACTCAAATGTGATTGCTCCCCTCGGGGAGTTTCTTTTCTGAGGTAGGAAGGCCAGGAAAACTGACTCATCTTTTTCCCTTTCTCTCCCTCTGTTCCTTAAGGAGGATATGTGGAGGTTTTGGTGGTGGGAGATTATAAGAATCCTTTCTTTAGTTTCTACTTACCCAGGGTAGACTTCCCAAGGAATATGGTGTTCCAGGAAGAGAAGGGGATAGGGGAAAGGTTTCAGGGCTGGCATTTTTTGAATAAAGCTGATAACAAAAGTGAAGCTGGTTCAGAGGGAACAGAATTGAGCAGCTAGGTTAGAGCACTAGGCTTAGAGCCAGGAAGCTCATCTTCTCGAGTTCAAATCTGGCTTCCAACAATTACTTTCTAGAGGTGTGATTCTGGGCATGTTATTTAATCCTGTTTTCCTCAGTTTCTTCATTTATAAAATGAGCTGGAGAAGGAAATGGCAAATCAGTCCAGTTTCTTTGCCTAAAAAAACCACAAATGGAGCCCCAAAGAGTCATATATGACTGAATAACAATAATAAAAGGGAAAGAATGGTCCTGGGAGATGATCAGCATTGAGGGGACACCAGTGAAAATATTAGGAATCCCAAATCCTACAACATCCTCAATCCTACAAAAGAATAATAGGAACATAGGATTTTAGATTTGAGAGAGACCTTAGATTAGTGCTAATTCCCCATTTTATAAAGAAACCTGGACCTAGGGGGTGAAGTGATTTGCTTAGAGTTCTAATGCAAGATTCCTGCCTTCTTCCATTGTATCTTCTTGCTGATCACAGATCCCCAGGAGTCGTCTAGATTCACTTGACCAGCTCGGTCTGATGCACAGCTGATGTCTTTCTTAATACCAATAGTTAATATGTAAAGAAATTGCTCCTGATTTCCCGCAGCACTGAGGGGCTGCTATGTCACTCAGGTCCTTTTTCCATCTGGTCAAACAGCAGGTTAGGAAAACTGAATGAGAGCAAGAGTTAGCTTTGCCTTACAGATCAGTTAAAAAAATCAATAGCCTGGAGAAAAGAATGCTTCTAACAGAAGGCTATAAAAGCAAAACTTTCTGTAGCCTTCCCTTGTCCTACCAATATGATGGGAATGATACGTGTCCTGAGATTAGGAGAGTGAGAAGAGGTGTGGGGAGGATTTTATTTTCTATTTTAATAAAAATCCTTTCCCTTAGTCCAATTTTCCTAGAGTTACCAAATGTTAGTGCTAGAAAGGACCTCAGAGGTCACTTTGTGCATCCCTCCCCCTCCACGTTATACAAATGATATGTAAAGAGATAACTAGCCCAAGATCACAGAGTAAATAAATGGCAAAGAGGGGGCTTGAACTCATTTTTACCATTCCCATTCCTTCTTGATCCTGTCTCATTTGTTTAGGGCTCTTTGCCCAGGCCCAAGCGAGCTCGTGGCCAAATCACTGGTCAGCTCTACATAATTTGCTTGCCTTTGCCACTCTCTCCGGCTTGCTCATCTCTCCGAGAAAAAGCTGCATTGCACCAGAAGCAAAGGGAGAGGCTGGTTTGCAGCTTAGCTGGGCAACCTGCTGCCAATCTCTCATGATTAAAAGCATGCAGAATAAAACAAAACAGAGGTAGAGAAGAGAGGCTTGGGGTGGCTCATAACATTTCCCAGGAGCTGTGGCTTTTCACAGTAGCCTGGCCCACTGTAGCAGCTGGTAGTGGGTGGGTTCCCTCACCCTCAGTAGAATTCTCAACAAAGGAACTTAGACAAATGTTTCATTTTGCCTCTGGCCCAAAAGTTTTTTGATTCTTTCCCCTTTCATTCTTTCTCCAGCTCTCTGTGCTATTTACTAACCTCTACCTTCTTGGGGCTTTATGAGAGAAGAAAGGCCATGTTGCAAGACATGGTAAAATGGAGTCATTAGACATGACTAGGGGACCGACTGCCATGACCACTTCATTTGATTCCTGGTGTTTTAACTTCTCTGTTTCTTTGGTCAACTAAACTCCCTCTTCACCCCATTTCAAAGGTGAATTGTCTTTATTCAAATACATCCACATACGCCTGTGGATCAGGAGAAAGAGCAGTGGTCTGAGAGTCTAAAGATTTGAGTTCTAATCTAAGAGAGTTCTGATGTGGATTCATTGTGTGTGACCTCAGGTGAGACATTTAATCCCTTTTTACTTCAAAAGCCACCTGATCTTCAAAGTAGTGATAAGGCTCCCTTCTTCTCCCCTTCTTTCAGAAATACTGGGAAAAGGTGGGAGAGAATTCATGGAATATTTTCAGCTCTTCAGAACAGAGATAACATATAAGGCTAATGTATCTCTCTCAGTTATTTGAAAGTGTGCTTAACAAGGAAATGATTATCTCATGCAGCCACAGGCAATCATGGTCAACCATGGGCAGCCAAAGCTAGTCAAAGTCAGTCATTGGTAGCCACAGCCAACCACAGTCAGCCACACAGTAGTCACAGATAGCCATAGTCTGCCTGCGTCAGACGTTTTCTATGTGGGATGAAGACAGAAGTTGTAATGATGATGGTTGTATATTGGTGGTGATGGGAGAGGAAGATCCCGACCATTTGAGGGATGATGGAAGAAAGGAATAAAACAAGCCATGGAAAGGAGAGATGGCTTGTTTAGGGCCACACACAGATTCTATCTGGGTTAGCTTCTGCTTTTGGGAGAGAGTTAGCTAAATCCTTGTGCTGTTCTGACCACTTCCTGCTTTTAGATTTCTAGAACATGACTTCCCAGGCAATCTTACAGTGGCTATGGGGCTTTTAAGAAGTAGAATAGGACAATGGGAAACTTATACTTCATATAGCTGATAAACAAGGTAATATACTGAGGGAAAGTTGTCTAGATTTTTGTGGGAAGATCTTATAGGAAGGGAAAATTAGATAGCATGTCTAGAATTTGGAATGAATCTTTTTGTTTTTATATCATTTTCACTCCTCATTTCCCTACTCTGCCCCTCTCCCCCATCCTTCCCGGTGTTCTTGATGGTTTTCTTGATTGGGTGGCAAATGCCTGGGCTAGTTTTATAAATCCCTAGAAAGGAAGATTTCATATTTCATATCAATTAACAGATTCCCCAAAGGTGAAACATGGGCATCTGATGCCTGAAGTGGAATCCCTCTTTTCTAGCTGTGTGAACCTGGTCAAGTTTGCCTCCATCTATAAAATGAGCTGGAGAAGGAAATGCAAGCCATGTCAGTCTCTTGCCAAGAAAACCCCAAAGGGGGTTATGAAAAGTTGTATACGACTAAAATAATCCCAAGAGCTATATTGTAAACTAAAGTTCTTTGAGATGTGTCGGGAAGCTTTGAGTTATTTGAATGGAAGTTACAATCCAGGGAGTCTGTATGGAAATGGGAAGTATGCTACCACGTGTATCACCCAAATGGTAGTTTTAGGTGATGTAATCTGCTTCCTAAAAGCTTGAGGTAGTTTGGGGGTTTAGTGGGTTGTAAGCTTATTACCAGTAAAAAATATGATATAGCAAGTAAAAAAGCTAATGTAATCCTGAGCTACATTGAAAGAACCATGAGTTCCAGGAATAAGGAAGTGATTAACCCTCTGTACCTTTTGCTGGTTGAATCATACTTGGGGTACTGTATTCATTCCTGGGTTCCACACTTTAAGAAGGACATTGATAACCTGGCCAGAATCCAGAATAGGAACTTGATTCTGAATCAAGTTTTGCCGTTTTGCAGAACTAAAGGGAGTTTACTTCCTGGAGTTCCCTTTGCTGATGGTTATGGGAGAATATACACATACATATATGTATAAGTACATATAATTACATATAATATACACATAATTACATACACAATATATCTCTTTTTGTCTACTTATCTATTTAACTATCTGCTTACCTACCTTTAATCAACCTATTTGTTCATCTATCTACTTATCTACTCATCTATCTACTTATCAATCTTTTTGTCTGTCTACTAATCCATCCATCCAACCATCCATCCATCCTATCTATCTATCTATCCATCTATCTATCTATCTATCTATCTATCCATCTATCTATCTATCTATCTATCTATCTATCTATCTATCTATCATCTGTCTGTGTCTATCTGTCTACTTATGGATGGAGTTGTATTCTCTCCTTCTATGAACCTAAAGTGCTTGTGCAAACTGAATGACCCAGAGATTACGCCACAGCTATCAATTTCTTTATCTGGAGCTGACATACCTCAATCGATAAACATCTAGTAAGTACCTACTAGATGCCAGACACTGGGCTATGGTACTTTATTACATGTATCCTTTCTGTAGCCAATTATGGACCCAGGAGTGGCTAACAGCACTGGGGCATAGAAGGGCTAGGAAGGGATAGTTCTGGGATGTGTGTATGGTCATTAGTCAAGGCTTAGAGTCCAAGCAGAAAGGACTGGCTTTCAGAAAAGGCAGAGAACACTGACTCTGGTTGATGATCTTCCTTAAGGCAAAGGTCACTCTTAAGGAGCCACATGAATATAAGTTCTAAGTCTAGATTCCACACTTGACCCAAGCTGACTCTGCACTCTATTTCTCATGCCTCTGTTCATCTGTCTATAAAATGGGGACAGTGCTATAATACCCAGTGATCATTTCTTCCACTGCCTTGGGCATATTCCTATAAATTCTCCCAGTTAGAGGGCTGTGATTTGCATCCCTAGCAAAACCACCTAGTGACAGGACTCAGTTCCACCCCCTTTCCTCCCGATGTCTGTTGCCTCTCTTGAGCACAACCATGCACATGCAATGCTTTTCATCTTTCCCTAGCTTCACCCTCAATCACCCACAGTTATTCTTTTTCCAAAGTGCCTACAATTTGTCTTCATTTTTCTGGAACTTGAAGTGGCAACAGCAAAGCGGTGTTCCAGGTGGGTTTTTATTCAAGCCTTTTGAGCCAGGAGCTGATCCTCTCTCCTTTTACATTCTGTGGGTCAGGCTCTTGGCAGAGCCCTGTGGCCAGTGTGGAATTCTTCCTGCTTGAGAGAGATGTGGAGAGCTTAGGAGGACCCAGGGGAGAGCAATTCAAATAATGAAAGGGTGAAGAAATTGACCCTCGGTGGAAAGCTTAAAGAAATTGGAATTATCTAGCCTGGGGATTATTAAATCAAGAGTGGACTTGAAAATAAGCCCTCATATCAATAGAGGCAGAGCTGGGAGGACAGTGACAGAATTTAGTTTGTCTTCCTGTTGAGGATGGTCCAGATGAAATGTATGTGGGTAATACAGTCAGTACATTTTAGAGTGGGACCCTAGTCTTAGAGATTTTCCTGAAGCACTGAGAGGTTAAGGGACACACAGTCAGGATGTGTCAGAGGACTTAAATATGAGTTAGTTATCCTAATTCAAGGTCAGCTCGCTAACAACTATACTACTAGCTCTCTGTTTACCATCTGTGCAGGGATTGCTCCAGAGAGTCAGTGTGGCTTAATGGCTTATTCAGAAAGACTGGGTTCAAGTACTGCCTCTGATAAAACACTGGCTGTGTGACATAGAATCATAGTTCGAGTCTCTATTTCTGTTGAGACAAAGAATTGAATTTCCACTTCCCTTTCATTTATAGAGACTAAAATTTTTCCCTGAGTCAGAGCAGAATAGTGGTGACAGACTTAGTTTGGAATTGAGGAAATCTAATGTTTTATTCTGGACTTATATCTGATGGATACATTAGGTAAAGTCTCTAAATCTCTGAGGAACCACAGTCTGTCCATCTGTGAAAGACAAATAATCACACTTTCCCTACCTATCTCATATGGGAAGGCTGAAACAAGATGCTTACATCCCTAGAAAAAGACCCCAGAAACATATAATTATGCAAAAAAGTCTACCCTGCTGCTGTTCCCACACTCCTTGGCTTGGGACAACATGGTACGATGAAAAGCTCATTGGATTCGGGGGGTCAAAGGTCTTGGGTTCCTTTTACTATCTATTGTGTCCTTGGAAAAATCTTCACCTGCTCTTTCTTCACTCATCAGTTCTGTTGAGGACATCACCTTCTTTCTAGTCACCCAGGTTCCTAACCTTGGAGTCATCTGCTTTCTTCCCTCTAATCCAATCTGTGGCCATTCTACACCTAGAGATACACCTTTCATCTTCCTAGAGGGGGACTTGAAGTCCCTCTGGCCTAATCTCTTCCCTGATGGATGTGGACACTGAGTTCTAGACGAGAGTAAGTCACTTGCACAGTTACGCAAGTGCTAGATTTGAGCTAGATCTTTCAAAGGTAGAGCCAGTGAACAGTTTTTCCGTGACATCACATTTCTCTTCTCAAATGGATTATTGAAACCAATTTCTATTTTCTATTGTTCTCCCTCTTTCCAGTCCCTCCCTTCTTCAATCCATCCACTGCCTCAATGCTAAATTAACACTCCTAAGGAGCCTGCCTGCCCATACCATTCTGCTGCCCATGACATTGCAGGGACTCCTTTTGCCTGTAGGGCAGACTCAAACACTGCACCCAATCCAGCTTCTGCCTCCTTCCCCGTGGGCCAGCAGACTGATTTACTTGCTGCTAATTCTTTATTCTCAACATTTGATTTCCCCTCCCCCAGGCTTTGCACAGTCTTCACACGTCCCCTCATGTTTTAAATTCACTCCCACGTTGACTCATAATCCATAGCATCTTTCAGAACTCTGCTTAGTGCCACCTTCTCCAGGCATCCTAACCTGATTTCTCCTACTATCTCTCACTCTCTGCCTGGAAATTACTTTGCAAATACTTTCTATCTAGTTTTCTGGACATAACTTGTTTTCCTCCTATAGAATAGAATCTCTTTAAGGGTAGGGACTATATGTGACACATAGCAGGTTTGAATATATATTTATTGAATGAAGCTAAATATAGGGTGATCTCTAAGGTGTTTTCCAGCTTGAAATCCTTCTGTCTATAGTCTTGTTTTACTCTAATTAAAGATGATAATGAACCATTTTACTCTTCTCAGGATGAAGTCCATCTTTTGGAATGTGGAGAGCAACTTGGCTCTGTCCCAGGGTTTTCTATGACTCCCCTTCCTTTCTTCACCCCCCTCCAACCTCAGTGGTGCTCTTGGGTCAGGCTGAGACTTTGGTGGGAATGAGAGGCTCCATTATTGGAGTCTGGTTGCCTCTCAGCCAGGGAGGGGCAGCAGCCTGGGAAAGACTAGGATAGGATGAATGAGAAATAGTACCTTAAGAGGCAATACCATCTCCTGCTGAGCTGATAAACACAGAGGAGACATTTCCACTGAGTGCACCGCAACTGATCCTGAAATCACTGAAAGTACCCAGGGGGAGGGGGAAGCTATCAGAGTGGCCGGGGAGAAAGGCAGAGAGAGCATCATGTCTCAATGGGAAAGCCTCAACGTTTCCTCTTTGGTTTGACTTCCATTAGGTATGTCAGAAACAGAGTCGTTCAGCAAATAGTGTGTTGGGGGTGGATAGGATGAGGGAGTGGAGGAAAGGAGGAAATCAATTGGTTTTCATATCTATTGATTTTCTTCAATGAATCACTGTGGAAATGGAGAAGGAAGGGAAAGGAGGAGAAAGAAAAGAGTTCAGGGGGAGTTAGTGTTAGGGGGAGGGGAGTGATGACAGGTCTTTCAGTCTGAGGTTCAAATCCAGGATAAGCAGCAATGTCAGCTGATTCAGAATTAACCCTTGGGAGCATAGGAAGGGAAGCAGAGTCTGCTTTCTGAAGAGATACCTTTGGTGAGAGAAGGATTGTGTGGAACTCTATGTGTGGATTAATTGTAGAGAGTCACGTTGTCATTCCTTCTTCTGGGAAGGATGACATAGACCACTAGGATACCCAGACTAGACCCTGGTTACTTCATGCTCTCCAAACTCCTGTTGGTATTTTCATGAACACAAATCAAGGCCAGGGAATGTTAGAGCTGGGATGGACTCATTCATAAAATCAGAGAATGCTTGCTGTAGCGCAAGGCACAAAGTCAAAGGATGGTGTCACATCTTGTAGCTCTCTGGTGAGAAAGGGAGAGAGAGGAGAAAGTGAATGGCCAATGGGCCAGTGAATGGTGGTGTTGCTTTGGTTAACTAGACAGGGAATTCAGGAAGAACAGCTGGGGGGTGGACAGGTTAAACCTGTCGCATCGAGGGATGCTTTGTAAGCATTTGAAAAAAGAAAGACAAGTGCACTATCATCCAGCAGGCTTTGAATAGATCATCTAGGCTAAATTAATTTTCTTGTTTGACGGGGCTACTGGATGGTATGTTAAGAAATACTATGAATGTGTTGTTATTTATTATTTTTTCACTCATGACTGATCCTTTGTGATCCATTTGGAGTCACAGATACTAGAGTGGTTTTGCCATTTCCTTCTCCAGCTCATGTTATAGATGAGGAACTGAGGTGAAGGGATTAAGTGACTTGCCCAGGGTCATTAAGCTGGTAAATATCTGAGGCTGGATTTGAATGTCCTCAGGAAGAAAACAACAGATTGTACCTGAATCTGTAGTAAGCCAAGAGACCCCCCCCCCTCACTTTGGTCCTGAATAATTCTCGTGCCTTACAGCAGTAAATTGGATGGGTTTCCAGAAGACAAATGAGTGCTCACTTACCAGAATATCCTCCTAGACATTCTGTGAAGCAGCTGAGAGGTGTAGTAGATAGGGAGTATAGAGTACAGGGCTTGGAGTCAGGAAGACCTATATTCCAACTTGGCTTTAGACACTAGCTGTGAGACCCTGGCTAAGTCAGTTAACCTCAGTTTTCTCAACTGTAAAATCAGGATAACAGTAGCACTTACTTCTCAAGGTTATTGTGAAGGACAAATGAAATAATGTTTGTCAAGCACTTGGCACATATTAGCACTTAATTAATGCCTATCCTTCCTCTCCCCTTCTGTCTCCTCCCCTGCACGAATCATATTCAGGTCCAAATTCAGGTGCTTATATATGTATGTGTATATATATAAACACTTATACAGAAAGCACTACATATATAAATGCTAGCCATATATTTATTAAGTTGGTCCTGTCAGCTCTCTAGTGCATTGTTCCCTGTAAGCCTCCCTGCTTCCCATGCTTTTCTGAGTTATTTTTCATCAAATTCTACTCTAGTCCCCATTACCTGGCAATTAATGCTACTTCCCTCTGTGGTTTAACTATAACTTCAGCTACCCAACATTATAGTTCTTCTATGTCTCCGGGACCAGAATGGCTCTGAGCTATTTACACTCTCAGTAGTTTAAATGACTCCCTCAGTATAACCCTTTATATGAATAAAGGCTCTCCTCAGATGGCACTGGGTCTTGGGTCCCTCCAGTGAATTTCTCTTTTTTACTCTGGGTCAGTTTAGGATAACTCTCTCCATTTACATCTTCACCCTCCCAGTGCCTGGGCTGTTTGTTCCTTCTCAGTCAAAACTCCTTATTGAGTCTTTTTGGGGTTGGAAAGGAGCCCCTAATCTTTTCTCATTTTGCCTGTCTTCCATCTTCTGAGAGCATCTGGGCCAGGTTATGCAAATTACCCCCAGGCTGCTACTCTAAGTTCTCCAGAAAGGAGGGGGAGGGATAGCATTAGATCTTTTAAACAAAAATGCCTGTTCCGAGGGAGTAGAGCCTCCACTAAATGATTAGTAAGTAATGTAGGAGATTTTTGTTTCCTGGTTATGGCATAATTAGGATGATTCAAAATTTTTGAATCTGAATGACTAAACCCAAAGAGTATTGATTAGTAGATGAATGACGATTGAGGAGAAAGTTTCTAATAGCAATTCACAGAGCAAAGTTTCTAATAGCAATTCAGCTCTGTTCTGATTGACATTTTCACCAGTGACTTAGATAGAAGCATAAACATCAGGGTCATCAAATTTGCAGATGGCAAAAACTAGCTAATACATTGAATGACAGAATCAGGAAGCAAAAAGATCATAGAAGACTGCATTAAGGGGATGAAACTGAAAAAGATCAAATATGATAGAGATAAATGGGAAATATTTATATTTTGATTAGAAAAATCAGTTTCACAAATCAAGATGGGGGTGATATGGCTAGATAACAGCTGATGTACACTGGAGCTTTTAGTAGACTGCACATTTAGGGTAATATGGCAGCCCCCCAAAAGTTAGCACTCATTAAAGATGTATTGATAGAAACCCAGTTTTAAAAGGATACTGACAAACTGAGACATGCTAGAGACTTGGTCAATACAACAACAAGGAGACTCAAAATCATTCAAGGATCTGATTGAAAGTGGAGATGTATATCTGAAGAAGAGAAGCCATTGGTAAAGACCTGACAATTTTCTTCATGCTTTTGAAGGCCTGCTTGTGTGGAAGAAGAATCTGACTTATTCTGTGAGGGAACAATAGGGAGTACGAGGTAGAAAAGAGCTTCATATGAGGAAAATTTTTCTGATAATAATTACTAATTAAAATGGCTCTCCTAAATTGGAATAGTCTTTCTCAATAGTAGCTTATGTCCCTCTTTTTTTTAAGGTCGTCAAGTAGAGACAGGATGACCATTTTTTTGGTGATATTGCAAGAGAGTACTCATGCTTTGGGTTAGTGTCCTTCTCCCCTTTGAGATGCCATGATTCTAAGAGAAAGATAGTATCTTGTAGCTAAATTGACTCAGAAATCCCTAGTCTGGCTCATCAGGAATCAAGCAGGAGTACTGGATGGTCAAGAATAGAGTCTGACCAGGGTGACTTCTTTTTAACCGAGAAGTAGCCACACTATTCCTTAACATGTTTAAAGCCCGGAAGAGCTGGGTTCAAGTTCTACCCCAATATGTAGTAGTTGTACAATTTTGGGGAAGTCACTTAACCTCTCAGCCTCTAGGCAATACTTTATGGCTATTAATTAGTGAGAAAGTGCAAAACTCCGTTGGTAGAGAGAATTTCTGTCCTTGTCTCTGTAGGAAAAAAACACTGGATTTTGGGGATTTAAGGAAGAGATAATGTTCAGGGTACAACATTGCCTGATATTGGGTGAATTAGTAATAGGGTTTTATGTTCTTCTACAAGTTTTATTTTACTGGTTGAAGACATTAAATTTTTTTCCAGGCTCTGCTTATTTTCATCCTTCTTTTAGCTGCAGCCTCTTACTCTAGTTTTGACTCCTGGAGGCAAGATTATCCTATGTTCACCTTAAAGCCTAGAGCTCTTTCTCTCATTTCCTTGGTCCCTTGAGAAACAAGATTTTTTTTTTAACCAGGAACAATGTTCACCTTTTAGCCTCAAGTTAAAATACCTCTTCTCTCCTCAGTGCTACTTGAAGCTGACTTGAAGACATCCCCAAGCTTAGTCCACAGAAATCCCTGAACTAACTTTAGCTCTTCTGTTCTGAGCACACTGCTTCTAGCCTTTCATGATTGAGTCCCTCCCATCATAGGCACCCAATAAATATGGTTGAAGGAATAAATCAGTGAGCAATCAGCTCCTTTGGCTTTGCTTTTCTTGTGGACTGGTTTTTTCCTGGTCTCTCCGAGCTCCATGAGCTCATCTTGAGTTTTTTCTCCTAAGCTTTTTCTTAACTGCAAGCCTCAACTCTATAGCCAAGACACCTAACAACCCCACCATCTCGTCATCTTCCTACTCTTTCCTTACCTGTATCAGTACCTGCTAGATCAGAGCTCCAGAGACTGCCTTCCTCCCTTGGGTACTTGATCTGCACTGCTTTGGGAAGGGACAATCTTGATTAAGAGCCAACTCACCTAATTCACAGTTGGCACCAGACCATGCTTTATGCCATCTACCCTGGATATTTTGACATCTTGCCCTTACCCCATATATGTAGTTGCTAGATCCTGTCATTTTTACCTTCAAAATATTTCTCTGATATGACCCCTTCTTTCCTCTCACATAGCTACCTTTCCCCCATTCCTTGTAAACCTTCCCTTTAAGGGATCCTGTCTCTGGATTGAGATGGATTGGGTTCGATCCTGGCAGAACCAAACTATGAAAAAAAAGGGTCAGACTTTTTCTTATTTCTGAATCATTATATCCCTGCCACTCTTTTAAACAAAGCTTAGGTTTGGTTCATGTCTAGGAATCTCTCAAAAGGGATTATTAACAGAGTCACTACTAGGAAGCCAGGTCAGATATAGGACAGCTGGGGCAATGGAGAGAGTACTAGGTCTGGAATCTTCATGACTTAAGTGCAAATCTAATCTCAGACACTATCTGTGTGGCCATGAGCAAGTCACTTAACCCTGTTTGCCTCAGTTTCCTCATCTGTATAATTGAAGAAAGAAATGGCAAAACACTCCAGCATCTTTGCCAAGAAAATCCCAAATGGGGTCACAACGAGTTGAACGTGACTGAAAAATGAACTGAATTTGTTTCCTTCACCACCAAAAATGCTTAAACATGAGACTTATGAACACACATTGCTCTATACAAATGCTTAAAGCATGAACAGTCATTTCCTTTTCATCTAAGATGTGCCATCTGAACAACTATTCCATATCCTTTGGCAAGCCTGGCATATTTGGCTCATTCTCTGCCAGCGATCATCTCTTCCAAGAAGTTATAGCTTCAGGGAACATCTCTTATAGGGTTTTGGGCCCTGACTGAAGAACTCAAAAGAATTCTTGCCCTCTCAAACTCTTGTGACTGCTGCCAAGGTCAGTCATACCCGCCTCAGGATTGGCTCACCTGTGCTCAAGGAAAGAAGCAAAAAGTAGAACAGGCAAGCAGGGACTGGAAGTACATTCTCAGCTTTGTCTCATGGCTCACTGACTTATGTGGGTAGTCACCATTGCTGTTGTAAGGGAGGGGGGAACAGAATCCTCACTCCTCTCTCTCTCCCCCACAAAGTCCAAAGAAGCCCAAGTCCAAAGTCACACTTGAAAAAGAGTAGAAGGGAGTGAGATCAGCAATTGTCTTTCCTTTCAAAGTCTGCTGAGTGGGCAGCTCTTGCTGCTCAGTCACTAATCCTTTTAGACATGAGTCCCAGTTCTGGGTAGGAACCTGGAGAGCCTTATAGCAACAGGAAGCCCCTGGTTCTTGCAGTTTCACAGGATGACCATTGTTCTATTTATATAGTGATTTAAATAAGCTGGCTCTGTACTGGAAAATTGGTGGAACTGTGAACTGACTCAAGCATTCTATAGAGCAATTGGGCACTATGCTTAAAGGGCTACAAAACCATGTGTACACTTTGACCCAGCAATGCTACCACTAGGTCTATATCCCAAAGAGATTAGAAAACAAAAGGAAAAGAACCTAGATGTACAAAAATATTTATAGTAGCTCTTTTCTGGTGGCAAAGAATTGGAAATTTAGAGGATGCCCATCAAATGAGGAATGGCTGAACAAGCTGTGATATCTCTGTGCTATAAGAAATGATGAGTGAAATACTCTCAGAAAAACCTATATGAACTATGAAAAACTTACATGAACTGATGCATAATGGAGGAAGCAAAACCAGAACACTGGACACAGTAAGAGCAACATTGTACTATGATCAGTTGTGAATGACTTAGCTATTCTCAGCAATACAATGATAAAAGATAGTTCTGAAGATGTATGGTGAAAAAGACATCATCCCCAGAGAAGAGAGGATGGAGTTTGAATGCAGATTGAAGCATATTTTTTTTATACTGTATTTTTTGGGGGGGTTTTGTTTATGTTTTTCACAACATAACTAATATGGAAATAAGTTTTGCATGACTGCACAGGTGTAACCTATATCAAATTGCTTGCCTGCTCATTGGAGGCACAGGGAGAGACAGAATTTAGAACTCAAATTTTAAAAAAAAGAATGTTAATTTTATTTTTACATGTAATTGGTGGAAAGTGAAATACTAAATAAACATTTTAAGCCTCCAAAGAACTTTTATTTATATGGGTTATATTGGAAGCTAAAGATCCTACAATAAATAAGGGGAGAGAGCATTGCAGGTATGAGAGATAGCCTTTGCCACAGCACTATTGATTGAGTAGTTCTCTGCAGCTAAAGACTTAAAGTTGGAAGAGGCCTTGGGGCCCCTTGGAGGAAGGACTGACCTTCTCCTTTCACAACTTCTGTTGCTGCTGCCGCTGCTCCTACCTCTATCACTATCTTTACTATTGCTAATACTTGTATCAGCTGCCTATAATGAAAAGAATGCTAGGCTTGGAGTAGAAGAATTGCTTGATTCTGGTCTCTACAACTGCTGTGCTCTGGGCAAGTCGAATGCTTTGTGGACCAGTTACCTCTCTCCCTGCTAGTGCTTTCCTCTGAGCATAACTTCTATTTTCCTTCTCTCTGACTGTATGTTGTATATATGTATATGACATACACATATACATACACTTTCCAACTTAACATCATATGGACATCTTGAACTTAAGATGTATAAAACAAAACTCATTATATTAAAAATTAATCTGAGGGGCAGCTAGGAGGATTTGAATTCAAATCTGGCCTCAGACACTTAACACTTCCTAGCTATGTGACCCTGGGCAAGTCACTTAACCCAACTGCCTCAGCAAAAAAAAAATTAACTTGATAACCCCTTTTTCTAAGTTCTCTTTTTCCACTGAGGGTATAGCCATCTTTCCAGTAACTTGAATTCACAAACTTGGAGTCAATCCTTGACTCTTCCCTGTCATTTATCCCCTTTCTTCAATCAGCTATTAAATCTTGCTGGTTCTATTTCTACAATTCTCTCACATTTATCACTTTATTGGTCACTGCCTTCATTCTGACCTTCTTCACTTTTTACCTGAGCTATTCCAATGATTCCCTCATTGGTCTCTCTGTTTTCTCTCTCTTTTTAAAAAATCTAATCCATGTTCTCTAGGGAGCCAAAATGCTCAGCTCTGAGCCAGTTACTCCCCTTCTCAAGAAGTTCCTTTTGTATTGGGACACTAATACATTATTGATGGATTTGTGAACTGATCCAACCATTCTGGAGAACAATTTGGAACTATGCCCAAAGGGTTATCAAACTGTTCATATCCTTTGATCCAACAATATCTCTACTAGGTCTATATCCCAAAGAGATCATAAAAAGGGAAAGGCAAAAATATTTGTAGCACCCTATTTTGTAATGCCAAGGAAATGGAAACTGAGTGGATTTCCATCAGTTGGGGAATGGCTGAATAAGTTATGGTCTATGAATGTTATGGAACATTATTGTTCTATAAGAAACGATAAGCAAGATGATTGAGAGACCTGGAGTGACTTACATAAACTGATGCTAAGTGAACTGAGTAGAATCAGGAGAAAATTATACACAGCAACATTATACAATGATCAATTCTGATGGATATGGCTTTTTTCAGCAATGAGATAATTCAGGACAGTTCCAATAATCTTGTGATGGAGAGCCATCTGCACCCTCTAGAGAAGACAGTGGGGATTGAATGTAGCTTACAATGTACTATTTTCACTTATATTGTTGTTTGCTTGCTTTTTATTTTTTTCCCTCATTTTTTCCTTTTTGATCTGATTTTTCTAGTGCAGCATGATAATTGTGGAACTATATATGGAAAAATTTCATGTTTAACATATATTGGATTATTTACCATTTAGGGGAAGGGGTGGGGGGAAAAGGAGGAAAGAATTGAAACACAAGGCTTTGCAAGGGTGAATGTTGAAAATTATGCATATGTTTTGAAAATAAAAAAACTTTAATAAAAAAAGAGTGGACGCAGAATTTGTTCCCTTTTGCCTCTAGGATAAAATAGAAATTCTGTTTAGCATTTAAAATCTTTCACAAAATGAATCCAATCTATCTTTCCAGGTTTATTAAACATCATCCCCTCTACATTCCAATCAAAAATGACCTATTTGCTGATCTTGCTGCTTTATGTTCCATATTCCATCTCCACATTTGTATATGTTGTTCTCTTGTATCTGGCTCTTCACCTCTGCTTCCTTCAAGGCAAGATTCAGACACTACTATATGAAGCTTCTCATGATAACCTCTCCTGCCAGTAACTCCCTCTAGAAATTACTTTGTTTTTTTCCTGTACATACTTATACTTTCCATTTATGGCTGCCCTGGCTTCCTTCCAATCCCACTTTCTACAGTGAGCCTTTTCCAACCCCTCTTACTTCTAATGCCTTTTTTTCTGTTGTTTCCTATTTATCTCATATAAAGCTTGTTTGTATGTAGTTATTTTCAGTTGAGATCTCCTCCAGAGTAGAGACTGTCTTATATTTTTCTTTGTAACCTCAGCATTTAGCACATAGTAGGCATTTAATAATTGTTTGTTGACTAACATCATCTCATACGTTGTTTCTTCCCATAGAATACAAATTCCTTGAGGGCAGGGATGCCCTCAATTTTTGATTTGAGTCCTCAGTGCTCAGCATAATTCTTGGTCATTAAGTAGCAAGCACTTAATAAATGCTTTTTGATTGATTTATTTAATCTACAGAGCTCCAACAGTATGCTTCATTGTGGCTGTTCTGACATTAACTCCCTAGCTTGGACTAATGGAAATTGAAGATTTCCTTGAGATCAAATCCAATTCTATTATGTTGTATTTGTATGATGCTGAGAAAGTCACTTTGTCTCATTTTCTTCAGCTATAAAATAGCTTGTAGGTGATATTGTATCTTCAGTTCCTTCTAAGCTCTAAATCCCATGCTCCTACAAAGAGGCAGTATGATAGAGTAGAAAGGATACTGGATTTAGTTCAAATCTTGGTTCTGAAGCATCTGATCTATGTGACCACTGTAGGCCTCAGTTTTCTGACCTGTAAAATGAGGGTACTGGGCTAGATGACCTCTCAGGCCTCTTCCCACTCTAAATATATGCTTATCAATTCAGCACATCTAAAACAAAACTAATCATTTTCCTCCCTGCACTGGCTCTCCCTCCTACCTCCTTATTTCCGTTAATGGCACCATCGCCTTTATTGTGCTTCATGGCAATTAGGAATAAATGGTAAGCTGTTTAAGTAAATGACTGTAATTACTATTACTTTTACATAGCCAAATCAAGCATTTCTGGGGTTAGCTAGAGAAGAGGAGGAGGGAGAGAGTGGAGATCTGGGCAAAACAAGATATTATTCTCAAGGTCCTTGGATCCTTAAAATAGGGAGATTCAGGTATCAGAGCTCTCTATTTCTCCAATCCAATCCATTCTTTGGGAAGGAGAGGCTGGTTGGACACTGCGCTTTTATAGCCTGATTGTCTAAACTCCTCATGCGCTCTACCTTTCTGAGCTAGGAATCATCTTTTTTCTATTTCTTGTTCAAGGAGCCAAGATCAGAATAATGGGGGATGGGACTTTGGACCTTGGAAGAAGGGGAAATTAAACTATCTCTTTTGCTCCTTCTGGCTGGAAGACATAAACTCTCCCTTCCCCTCCCTTCACTCTCCACGGTTATTTCTTAGCTCCCCTGATTATAATATGAATCCAGGGACATTCTTGGAGGCTTCAAAACATGCTTCTATTCTCTTATTAGGTTTCACAAATAAGGATGGGTAAACACACATGTACAAATATAAGAAAAAGTCATTTCTAGTTCATTGCCAGCTCCTATATTTGATGAGACTTTGAGCAGCTGTTAGTGTGACTCTGTACAATTGCTTTCTTTACACATGCCATAGACTTCTCTTCCAACTCTTGTAGCTATCCATAGGTTCAAACTTCTTGGGTAGAACAGTTAAAAAGAGCAGTATCTTGTCTCAGGAATCATTGAATTCTACATCTATCTGTTTTTGTCATTAATTACCCATGTGTAAAAGACATGAGAGGAGGGCAAGGAAGGAAATAAGTATAAAGTACTTATGATGTGCCAGGCACTGTATTAGGTGGTTTTTTTGTTTTTTTAACAAATATTTTCTCATTTTATCCTCCCAATAACTTTAGGAAATAGGTGCTATTATTAGTCCCATTTTTATAAACGAGGAAATTGAGGCAAAGAGATTGTGATTTGTCTACGGTTTACCCAGTGTCTGAGGCCAAATTTGAATTCACTTCCTGACTCCTCACCCATTGCTCTATTCATTGAACTATGATGTTTTCAGTTTCCTCATCTATAAAATGGGAATTAATGAAAACTAGAAATATTTTTGGAGCACATTTATTAATTGCAAAATCATTCCTCATAAATAGAACCTCACAATAAACCTGTGAGGTAGGTGCTGCTATTCTCATTTTTGAGAAAAGATGAAAACTGAGATTCAGAGAGATTACCTCTTACAGTCACATAGGTAGTTAGAATATGAGGGAGAATTCAAATCCAGGTCTTCTTGACTTTTGGTCTGGTGTACTATTTGCAACTACTATGCCCAGTTGTTTTCAGAACAAAATGTGATTAATACACATGACAGTGTTTTGAAAGTTAAATGTTACTCATAATAGGTATTGTGTTAACATTTTATTCTCAAAGTGTTTTGACTGTCCCATCATGGAAAAAATAAGGAAAAAAATCACACAATTAAAAAAAGTTAAAACAAGTTATTTACAATTGCCTCCAGTGCCAAGGAAAACAAGAAAAGTTATAGTTTTTCATAACTTAGAGAGTCAGTGTAGCAGAATAGACAGAGAGCTGACCCTGAAGGCAGACACTTAGGTTGAAATTCTAATTCCATTATTTCCTAGCTCTGTGATTATGGATAACGAAACCAATGGCCCCAAACTTCAGGTAATACTTTAAGACTAGGAGTTATAAACAGGTTGGTCTCAGTAGTAGGTTTACTTATTCATGGCACAAAATAAATGCTTAATAAAGGCAGGCAGATTTATTGATCAGGATAGCTCATCCTTATAAGGATAAAATCATCATTCCTAAGGATGTTTGAAGCACATAAAAGTGAACAAAGATCCTTGGTCCTTCTGGTCACTCCATGTGCTTAGTGCTGAAAGACTTGATAGCAATCCCTGGTTCCCTCTGAGGGCAGCAAGAGGAGGGGACTGCATAAAACACTGCGAGCCAAAAAGAGTGGCCCCTTGCATTGACTCTATCTTCTGGTTCTCTCTCATATATGGGGACTCTTTGAGACTCCTTAGAACTTTCTTTTGTCCTGGTGGCTATAACAAATATAGCTATATAATCAGTGTATTTTCTGTCTAGGCAAGTCTGAGCCTGGACCTTGGGCCCTTGGCTATCCCTTCTGCTTTGTGTTACTTTCTCTGCACATAAATGACCAAACAATGACTCTGAGATGGATGTCTCCAGCCTTAGAGACACCCTTGTGAGTTTGAGAAATTGGTACCTTGCTTAGAGTGGATTGACAGCAGCTTTTTTCTGTAATTACATCCTTCTCAGAGAAGATGATGACTAATTGGAAGATGAACCCAAGTCACGGCTTCACTGACCAGAAGACCCCTTTCTTATTGGAGCTATTCAGACAAGGAATAGGCAAAGTGAAGGTGAACCTGCTGTGCAGTCGTCCTATAAAACTGTTATATATTTTGATGCTTTAAGTATCAACCTTTTGAGAGAGCATAATAGAAGTTATTGGGCTATTGTTTCATGTTTTAAGTTTTTGTCAATGCACAATTATGAGCCTTTTGTGTATTAAGTATCTCTTTGTTATGGAGGAAATAAAAGGTTGTATTTTATCTACTTCATAGTGCACATTGAGTATCTTTCTGTTTTATTTCTGGGAGACCTTAGACATTAGTCAACCAAGTATTTCTTTAAAGATGTAAAGTACGGGAGAGTTTGAGCAAGGGATAGGCTCCCCCTTTTTTTTTGAGCCAGACTCATCACAGGCTTATATCTGGTCTATATGATCCCTGGTTGAGGGGTCCCTCAGTGGGAGTTGGTAACTCACAGCCCCCTAGACCAGCACCTGTCTGTTACTATATATTGATGGAATGGTTGAAGATGAGAACTACTAGTTGAAACTCAACTAAGTTCAAAGGCAACAATTATGCCATCATTGAACTTGAACTGATTCAGACTTCCTTGAACATTGAAAGTAAGAAGGAACAAACATCTAGAGATGGAAAGGTCCTTTGATGCCAATTTGTCATTTTACAGATGAGGAAATTGGGGTCCAGGAGGTTGTGACTTGCCCAACATCACATAAGTAATAAGCTTCAAAGGTGGGATATAAAACTGGGTTTGTTCATTGTACTTTCCAGTTTCCTTAGAAAGATTCTGTGCTATTATCAAAGAAATAAATCATTTGTTTATATTTGAAATAGACTTTCCTCTTCATTTCAGCCTCAATTTTAGCCTCATGGTCAAAACATACAAGGTATGGTTTATCCTCAAGGTTGACACATGCAATTAGAATAACAATAGCTCATTTATGTAGTCTTTAAAAGATTTACAAAGATTGTCCAGCAAATATTTTTCTCAGTCATGGATTTACAAGTTTTAACACCTTTGATCTGCATTCAGTTTCCATAATTCTTTCTCTGGATGTGGATGGCATTTTGAATCACAAGTCTTTTTTAAAATAACCTTTTATTTTTCCAAATATGCACAGATAGTTTTTTAAAAAACATTTATCTTTGCAAAACCTTGTGAATCACAAGTATCTTGAAACTGTCTTGTATTTCTGAGAAGAGCTAAGTCTATCATAGCTGATCATCATACAATATTGTTACTGTGTACAATGTTCTCTTGGCTTTGCTCATTCACTCAGCATCAGTTCATGATAAGTCTTTGCAGGTTTTTCCATTATATTCATATACAATGATTTGTTCAGCCATTGCCCAATGGGCATCCCCTCAATTTCCAGTTCTTTGACACTACGAAAAAGTGTGCTACAAACGTTTTTGCACATGTGGATCCTTTCCCCTTTTTTATTATCTCTTTGGGATACAGATCTAGTTGTGGCACTTCTGGATCAAAGTATGCACAGTTTTATAGCCTTTTGGGCATACTTCCAAATTGCTTTCTAGAATGGTTGGATCAGTTCATAACTCCACTGACAGTGCTTTATTGTCGCCAGAAGTATTATCAATTTCTTTTTTCTTCTAAACCATAGCAGATTAAAAAGATGGATTTATCTTCTGGGAGTAAACATTCTCCTGTGATACAGAGTCAGTGGGATGTGTCTATATAAGTGACAGAATGTAAAAAAGCACAGCCTGGAAATCCATCCCATCATTGCTTCATTATATGCTTCCATGCAAAAATCTACATTTTATTTTTTCCCAATAGCAGTCTGTCTCCGCTTTTCTTCTATATATTACTCCAGGGCCATTCTCCCACGGTCTAACTTGTCCTTGGATTTTGCCTTAAATCTCCAGCCATTGATATTTTTCCTTTCCCTTTGTGGAGATGATACTCCAGCCGATAACTTATTCCTTCAACAAGACCCTGGTCAATACAAGCAGCTGGGCTCAGCTGTCAGTTTCCTGCTGCTTTATCCTTTGGTGGGTTGGAGATTTCTTTGGAACACTCACAGAAAGATTTCTTCTCTCTGGTTGCCTCATACCTTTGCCCCTTCTTACTGCCCTCCTACCAGCCATGGTGACCTCATTAAGAAGGTTGCCTGAAATTCTCCCTACCTGGGTCCCAAACTCAGCCCCCAAGGCCACCTGGGAAATCATCTCTTTCTCTTACTTAGTGTACATCAGCTAGGCTGACATAAAAAGTTTTCCTGGACTGGGCAGATGCTGAGTCTGCAACTTGCTGTGGGACAAGTTCTACAAAGCAGTTTTCCTTATTGGTCTTGAAATCAACTTGCCTATGTAATCTAAGGGTGAGGAAATGGGGTTCCCTAGGAAAGAAAGTTCTTTACTCAAGTCCAGATACATTGAACAGATGATTCATAGAAACACAGGATTTGGAGCAGAAAGGGACCTAGGAAATTAAATACAACTTTGTCATATTATAGCTGGGAAAAATGAGGTCCACATAGGTGCTTTGATTTGACTTGCCAACTAATTTGCTAAATAAAAATATTATAATCAGAGCAATAACAAGTGTAATGTAACTATCATTTTATGTGAAATACTAAAATGTAAAGGATTATGGCAGCAGGACCCCTTTTAAAAATTAGAATTTTAAATATTTGTTTTTAAAACTTTGAGTTTTAGATTTTCTTCCTTCCTCCTCATCTCCCTCACTGCATTAAGGTCCATGTAAAGATAGGCAAAACATTTTTATAAAAGTCATGTTGTGAAAGAAAACATAGACACTGCTCCCCCCTTGAAAAATCTCAATAAAAATAAGTTTAGGAAAAGTATGCTTTAAATCCTAAAGTCAGGAGGATCTGAGTTTAAATCTGGCCTTACACTTCCTGGCTGTGTGACCCTAGGCAAGTCACTTAACCCCAATTGCCTCAAAAAAAAAAAAAGAAAAGAAAAAGTATGCTTTAATCTTTATTCAGACACAATCAATTCTTTCTTTGGATATGGATAGAAGCAGCAAGTACTCTTTTGTCAGATTAAAACAACTGTGCAAGATAAACTAGTTAAAATAGGAAACTACTCAGTGTTGAGATTTCCTTGCTTTCCTCTTAGCAAGGTCTTTCCCAGCTTTTTCTCCCCCCCCCCCCGTTGTTTTTTTTTTTTTTTTTTTTTTTTTTTTGCAGCAACAGGAGTCCATGTTCTAGAACCTTTGTCTATCCCCAATGAGGTCCCTACCTCCCCCACTTCCCAGGACCTTATACTTTGAGGTTTAAGGTATTTTTTTCCTGTGGTCTTTTCATTATTTTTCTCCTTTCCCACCTTCTGTTATGGCTCTCCCAATTGTAGTTTGTGCTTCTTTTGCTCCAGGTGCCAGAATTGCTAGTTATTGTTGTGGCTAGCATTAAAACCCGGGTTCTTTTGACCTCAAACTCAGAGTTCTATCCACTCACTAGCTCTTTTTCACCCAAGAATTCCCTTATAGGATTTAAGCTGAAAGCACTAGTCAGGCTACAAGATGAAACTGACAGGGTACCATCCTTAATTAGCGATGAGCGAGGGAAGTCAGGATTGCAGTCACTGGAAATGACTAATCAGATTATGGATATTTCAGTGTAGAGGTCTCCAAATGTAGGTGACATTTCTGCTATGCTGTATAGTTCTTCCCTGAAAAATGGGAGCAGGGATAATGGGGAGGGAACCTTCTGTCAGTTGATGACCCTTCTTATCTCATTTTCCTAGTGGCACTCATATATGCCCCCAACTTTAGGTTTCCTTGTGTATCACTCCCTTTCTCTAGCAGTCTCTCTACCTCTGCAGAGACTACAGAATATTAAAGAATTAGCTATTCAAATAGACATGTTCTAAGTAGGCTTTCTTCTTATTACTCCAAGGCTGATAAGCTCTTTGAAGGGAAGAGAATTAGGACCAGGTTTTGGACAGCGCCACATAGATCAGGGGATGCCATTCTGGTAGAGAATATTAGAGAGAAGTGGGCTAGACAATTGCATAATTAGTTCAATTTGAAACTGAATGAACCCAAAGAAAAGTAATAATGGTTCAATGTCAACCTGGAAGGATGACTCCAGGGGATTTTTGCTTGGATCTAAGTCATTTACCATTTTAATACATAATTTGAATGAATGCATATATAGACTGCTTATTAAATCTGTAGATGCTTGAAATTATGAGGGATAGCTAATATATTCAAAGTGGGAATTCAGAAAGATGGTTTAGAATCTTGGGTTAAATCTAATAAGGTCACATTTAATAGGGGGTAAAAGGGAATTCTTATACCTGGATTTTAAAAATTAAAAAAAAAAGTTTAAGGTGAGAGAGGCTGAGCTAGGTAGCAGTTCCCCTGAAAAACATTTGAGGATTGTAGCGGACTTCAAGTTCACTATGTTTTTATAGTGAGACATCAAAGCCAAGCCAATTAAATGAAGTTTTAGGCTATGTTAAAGTAGGCCTTACATATAGGATTTCCCCTCTTTTTAAATTTTAATTTTTTAGGTTATATGTGTACATTATTTTTTTTTTTTACAAATTTCCATGGGAGTCATTTTGGGAGAAAAAAATCAGAACAAAAGGGAACAACCACAAGAAAGAAAAAAAAAACAGAAGAAAAAAAGTGAAAACAGAATGATTCAATCTGCATTCAGTCTTCATAGTTCTCTCTCTGGATGTGGTTACCATTTTCCATCCAAAGTTTATTGAAATCGCCTTGGATCACTCAATTGCTGAGTAGAGCTAAGTCTATCACTGCTGATTACCACATAGTTTTGCTGTTGCTGTGTACAATGTTTTCTCAATTACGCTTGATTCATTCAGCATCAGCTTGAGTAAGTCAGAAAAACTTTTCTGAAATTAGCCTCACATATAGGATTAAGGAAGAAACTGTACTACAGTACTCTGCCCAGAGTGAGTGTCAGATTTGGGGAAGACATTACAGAGTTGGAAAGCAAGAAAGGGAGGATATGGTGGGGGGGCTCCAAGTTCATGCTGTCATGGCAAAGGAATTATACCTGTTCTTACAGAAATCTGGAAGCAATGGATGGGAATTTCAAAAGAATCCACTTATCATTTGGTGTAAGGAGAAACTTCCTAACAATCTACCCTATCCAAAAGTGATATGGATTACCTTAGAAAAGAGATCTCCTTTATTGAAGGTTTTAAAGCAGTCTGGATGCCCACTTATTGGGCATGCTGTAGACAGAATTTTTGTTCAGGAATAGGTTATGACTAAATGACCTCTGAGGTTCCATTGGTTGTGTGATCTCTCCTTTTTTTCTTCTTCTCCTCTCATCTCCTCTCTCATGTCTAGCTGTCTCTTTATTCTGTAAATGTCTTATTCTTTCCAAGCATGGGCTCATGGGCTTCTTCTTCCTTTCTTTCACCTCTCTCTCTGTTTCTGTCTCTCTATCTCTGTCTCTCTCTCTGTCTTTGTCTTTCTCAGTCTCTGGCTTCTCTGTCTCTGTCTCTTTGACTCTTGAACATTTTTAGCTTCTTGAACTTCTCTCTATATACCCAGAGATTGTCCCCTCATCATGTCTTGCATCCCAGCATTAAAGAAACATCCTATCGTCTCTTAAATCCACCTATGAAATTGCAGGCCTCTGTATCTAGGCATGATCTCTGGAGCTTTATTGCTCCACCTTTCAATCTCCAGCCTTTCTCTGGTATTGCTACAATTGAGTGGGGGCCTCCCAGAATTCTTCTCTGGTCCAGAGAGCATTAGTTATTTTCTCTTTTGAAATGTTTTTAAAAATGAAAAGCATGCTACAGACATATAATGTGTTCTAATCAAATTCAAAAGAGAGAGGAGTGAGAATTGGCATTTATTTGTGGATGGGAAATAAATGACAGAAAAGTAATTAGAGAGTGTGAGCAAATTTCTCTATGCACCAAATGTGATATTGTGGAAAGAATACTAGACTGGATGTCTAAAGACTTAGTTCTCATCCTAACTAGCTGGGTGATTTTAGGTGAGTCAAATCACCTCAGTTTCTTCAAATGTAAAGGGAGGGGGTTATAGAACAGGTGACCTTTTAGCCCTAAGATTCTATGGCTATTTAAAGAGAAAGAAATGTGAACCTCAAGAAGGGAGAAGCTGGGTAACCTGAATCTAAAAACTGTGCCACGGCCTTTGAATTTAATTCCAAAGCCCCAAAGGAATCCTAGGTGAGGAGTTGAGGAGCCTCTGAAGGAGTACTTTGTCAAGAGCTTTATAATGTGCCCGATGGTTATCTTGCCAGTTGCTGGTCTGCTTTCCATTCCCAACAGTGGCATTTGATGCCTGTGTATGGTATATTATAGACTAATTAAGTCAGTTAATGATAAGGACACTCCAGTAAGCAATCTAAAGTATTCTCCTGCTCTATCTCTGTCACCCTCCTTTCATCAGGCCATTAAGGTGACAGGCTTAATGGAACATAGCAATCTCCCCCTCTGCTAGCTTCTACTTTCTCTACCTCATGGAGCAGGGAGTCTTGGGAGGTGATAAGCTAGATGGAGATGTAACTGCAAGGCTGGTCCAAATAAGTTCTTACTTTCCTGCCCTATATTCACAGCTTGATCAACCTCTGAGACATTCCTGTAGGAGGAATTCTTTTCCTTTCCATGTCATGATATAGAGAAGCCAGATTAATGATGGAAGGCCAGTACTTTGGGACTGGATGCTCAGTTATCATAGGGTTCCCAAAGGGATATTGCAGCTAAAGGCAATGCAGGGTAGGGGGCAAAATACTGACATAGATAGTAGCAGACTTGAGTTTTAGTCCTAGCTTTGTTTCCAAGAAGGGATTTACTGGACTTAGAATGAAGATAAACTCAGTCCAAATCCTTCCTCAGATACTTAAGCCTAAATTTCCCTGGTTCTATTATACTAGGCAAGTTTAATCTCCCAGGCTCAATTTCCTCATCTGTTAAGTGGGGATAATAATAGCACTTGCTTCACTGGGTTGTTACATAGGTGAAGTGCTTTTTAAAACTGTTAGCTAGTATTAAGTAGCTAGCTGTGTGACCTCCAGCAGATTGCTTTACCTCTCTGAGCCTCATATTCTGTCTATGTAAAGTGAAGAGATTAAATTAGATAGACTCAAAGTTACCTCCAGCTTTATTATTCTATATACTGTTATGCCAGACAAGGTATATTTCCGCTCTCCAGGACCCAGGACAGCTCTCTATCCATCAGCTCCATCTCTAATATTAAGTGTCCTTCTTCCCTAATTAATCAAAGAGATATTGTAAAGGAAACTAGAAGAATATTTGGGAAGCTGTACCATAGGCAGACACAAAGCTCCTTTTGTTTTTCCAAGCATCAACCTTTTCTCTGAGTTAATCAGTGCCATTCTGGTCCTGCTCACAGCCCCAGCTTCAGAGATGCTCAGGAGCTAATGTCTAGGTTGGGGCTGGGAGGCACTAGAGAGCGCTTGGTCTTATCAGAGAAGGGACCCAGAATACACCCGATGGATCTGTGCAAAGGCTGAAGACTGAATGGGGAGGGGTTTGGTGGAGAAGGATAGTGGGGGAGGAGAAAGTAGTCTCCATCAGTCCACATATAACATACATCCTTTAACTCTTAGACATTGATCTGTCAACTTTAATTTTGGATAGAGACATACATATTGCACATTCCTTCAAACCACAAATCAAACACTTTTTTTTAATCTTCCTCCCCTTTAAATCTACCATGACGGAATTATGGTGGCTGGGGACCATCCATTTTACTGGCACCAGAGCTGAAGAGGGGCTGGGATAACAAATGTTCCATTAGAGAAAAGTAATGTACTACACTGAATGGAGATGTGCTTTCCAGGTCACCCAGTTCCTTTAATGTTGGAGAGGCAGGAAGCATTTGAGCCGATCAGAGGGGGAAGAAATTATCAAGGAGGTGGATGTTGGAGTTGCATGGAGGGCATCCGGTAACCTAGCCAATCCTGGACTTCCTCAGGAACAGGGACCGCCTGTCTCTTATTGCCTCAGTAGCAAACCACAGTGACCAAGTCTGGCTGGAAACTTCCAGACTTGTTGTTTGTTCTTAAGAAACATAAAACAAATAATTTATTAGTGTCTGGAAGTGTTATTTAAAAACAAGAAATCGGGGGGAGGTAGGTGGTGCTGTGGTGGATAGAGCACCAGCACTGAAGTCAAGAGGACCTGAGTTCAAATCTAGTCTCAGACACTTACTAGCTGTGTGACTCTGGGCAAGTCACTTAACCCAGATTGCCTAAAAAACCAAACAAAAAAGGAATTGAAACGGTGCAATGGGTTGAGCATTTGCCTTTTTTTTGTTGATTAATGTGCTTAACTTCTTGGGGCCTCAGGTTTGTCATTTATAGAATGAGAAGGATAGAAAGATAACCTCTAGAGTTGCTTCCAGCTTCAAGGCTATCATTCTACATAGGAGAATTTTTTTAAGCCTCCCAGAAATACCTACAGATCACTTAATTAGCATTAACTAGGAACTGGAAGGGGGATTTCCAGCTAGGCGTCCCTAAATGATGTAATGCCCCAGTGTGGTTATAACAGTGATTGGAAGAAATAACTTCTTAATAAAGATCTTTCCACCTGAATCTGTGGCCCTGGGACTGGGGCTGGCATAAGTCAGGGGAGAGATGCCTCTTTGAAGATTCAATATAGGGGTTTGACTTATGGCAGAGAGAGACGTTTGCCAAGGAGCATTTAGTGATTATGTGCTGTTTTGTGGTCAGTGGAGAATACAGAGACTATATGTTATTTTTAGTGAGATCTATCTGACTCGGTTTCCCTACCTGTAAAATGTGGAAGTTGGACTAGATGGCACTGTGGTCCATTCGAGCTATTCATCTGGGATTCATTATGAAAATCATACCATGATCCTAAGTCATTTGATCCTTTCACCCCTGAGGTTACTTATCTGTAAAATGAAGGGAGTAGACTAGAATATTCCTAATGTCTCTTAAATCTAAATACTCCAACTGAATATTAATACCTGAAATAATTCTAGATCAATAGAAAACAGAAGAGGAAGTGTGATACAGTGAAAAGCAGACTAGTCTTAAGAGTCAAGGTAGCTAAGTGACCTTGGACAAATCACTTAACCCCAAAAAGTTAAGGTGACTAAGTTTGTATATTATTATATATTGTATTATTGTATTGTATTTATATATTGTATATATTAGATTTGTGACCATAGGCAAGCCATTTATCTTTCTAACATGGCACATTATAAAATCATTCATTCATTCAATCAGTAAGCCTTTATTAAGCACCTGTTATGAACCAGACACTATGTTAGATTCTGGGGATCCACAGATAAATATGAAGTCATATTTGTTTCTAAGGAGCTTACATTCCAAAACAGAGATAACATGAACACAGATAAAGAAGAAATACAAAATAAAAAAACTCTCTTTCTAGTGTGTGTATGTGGTGTAGGGATCAGAACAGGCTTAATATGGCAATTGAGCCAAGTATTGAAAGAGGTAAGGGATTCTGTAAAGTGAAGGAAGCAAAACCCAGACATGGAAGGCTAAAAGTACAAAACCTCAGAGAAGGGAGATGGGGTATAATATGTTCTGACAAGCAAGATTTCTGATTTGCAGAGATTATAGTGGGCAGAAGGGGAGTAGTGTAAAGTAAACCTGGAAAAGCAGGTTGGAGCCAGATTGGGAAGGCAAAACAAGTTTTTGATATGTATCAATTGAGTGAGTTTCCATATTGGAAATTCCCTATTGCAATGAAATCCTTCTGGACCTGTCTTGCAAATGTATCTGTACTTCTATCACCTACATTGAAGTCTATTTTTATATTTACACTTACATTTATTTCTATATCTTTATCAATACCTTCATCTACATCATCTATACTTATATCTATATCCATAAAATCTATTTCCATAGCATATTTGTTCAGTGTCTCTATGGGTGTATCTAAATATAGTGATTTTTGATATTATTATTAATAAAGTGATATGTGATCATTCATCTATTTCTTATAGATCTCTTCTTATAATCTTTATACTTATAATCTCTTCAAAAGTTTGGTTCAGATCTTTTGCGCTAAAGCAATTCAGAGTGAGTCTCTATATTGTTTTTCCACTTTTCTCTTCCATAGAAGGAACTTTGCATGCCCATAGGCAGTCTCCTGAGAAGACAGCCAACAGTCCTCTGAGAGTCTGACTTCATATTTTCTTGCTTGACTCTTCATGAATTCCCTGCTAGAAGTGAGCTTGGAGAGAAAATGCTACAAGGGATACTCTGGAGATCTTCTTTCATTTCTGCCTAGCGATTCCCTTACCTTGGTATAAAGATAAAAACCTGTCAGATTTAATGAATTACAAGTGAGTTGTAGAATTTTAGGTCTGGGAGGGATCATAGAAATCATTCAGTGCAATCTCCACATTTTACAGATGAAGAAACTGAGACCCCAGAGAAATTGTCATTTGTTCAAGATCACAAAGGCTCACTAAACAGAACACAGGCATCCTGCTCCCAGCCCAATAACCTCCAATTCAACACATATTCATCAAGTGACTAATGAATGTAAGGAACTATGCCCAGCATTAGTGATAAAAAGACAAAAATGAAACAGCCAAGGACCTCAGGGGAACTATGTTTATTGGTAGCTATATTCTGAATACGTAGGATTTAAGATAGGAGGTGGAAAGAATAAATTGCTCTATAAATATTTGAGGATGGAGTGTAGATTAATGCCTAGGGTGATTAGGGAAGACTTCATAGAGGAGATGGTACTTGGTTTGGGCCTTGAAGGAGAAATAAGATTCTGAAAGGTACAGAACAAGAGGATGTGTATTTCAGGCATGTCTTATAGCTTGTATAAATTCACAGAGCATAGAGATGCCTTGTTGAGATGGGCAGCAGATAGTTGTCCAACTTAATTGGAATAGAGTACCTGAAAGAGAAACTTGGAAAAGTAGTTTGGAGCCAGACTGCCAGATTAGAGAGTTTGTGTTTCATTCTAAATGTTGTAGGGAGCTAAACTAAAGGTTTCCGAGTAGGTGGGTCACATGGTCAGATTTGTACTTTGGGAAGATTATTTTATAGGAGGATGGTTTAGAGAAGGATGAGCCTGCACCAAGGAGACCAATTAGGAGGATGCTATTACAATAGTTTGGGTAAGGGATGATGAAGTCCTTCAGTAGTGATCCTGAGAGTGAACAGGGGACACATGGGAATTTCATTCCACAGTCATTTCCACATTTGAACTGAAAATCCAGCACAGGCCATCTCTATTTTGTATAAATAGCTGGGTCATTGGCTCTTCCCATTGAATTCTCCGTCTCCTGATTGGCTGCTGGTAGTCTCTTGGGATCCACTCTTTTCATTGAATAATACATCTCACTGATGTAATTATGTAAATCTATACTCTAGGAATGCCATGTAACACTGTATTTCCTCTGCTCCCAAGAAATTTAAGCACTTTACTAATAGTATCTATTTCCTCCTTACATTTTCCTCTAAGGAAGGGCAAAGGACTAATGAGCATTTAGTATTAATATGGTCATATGTATCTCTCCTTTGGCCCTTTGCCCATTCCGACTTATTTGTGATCAAGTCTTATCTTCCCATGTCAAATTTTAAGTGATGTGAGGCAATGAATTAAGTTGTATTCATCCTTGTGTTTCTTGTAGTGTCTAGCATAGAGCTTTGCATGAAGTAGGTTTTGGAATTGTAACTAGTGCAGGGCGAAGAGGGCTTTCTTGAGGGTACCAAGGGGAATGTTTCCCCTCTTATGTTTCATAGCCCTGCATTATCCTGTACTGGGAAGAGGCAACGCCTGTATATATACTCAACAGCAGGAACTGCGCCAGGCGCTGGGCTGGACTGGAGATGAAAGAAAGGTGAACAACAATAACAAAATAGTTCCTGCTGTCAAGGAGCTCACAGTCTAATGGAGGAGACAAGATGCAAAAAATTTGGCACAAGAAAGATGTATACCTGAAAAATGAGAGAGAAACTTCAGAGGGAAGGTACTAGCATTAAGGGGAATTGGGAAATTCTTGTAGTAGGTGGGATTTTATCTAGGACCTAAAGGAAAATAGAAAGCAGCTAGGTGATGCATTGGATAGAATGCTGGGCCTGGAGTCAGGGAGACTAGATTTCCTGAATTCTTAACTGGTCTCAGACACTTACTCAGACCCTGGGCAAATAATTTCATCCTGTTTGCCTCAGTTTGCTCACTTGTAACATAAGCTGGAGAAGGAAATAGCCAACCACTCCAGTCTCTTTGTCAAGAAGACCCCAAACAGGGGTCATGAAGAGTCAAAAGGCTGAATAACCAACTAAATAACAGAAAGGAGCCAGTATAGCCAAGGGGGCAGAAGTGAGAAGGTTGGAATTTCCAGGCGTGAAGAAGAGTCCATGAAAACTCATAGAGCTGTGAATAATACTCTGTGAAGCTCCCAAACAGGGGTTCTTAATCTTTCTTGTATGTGTCGTAGATCCCTGTGGCAGTCTGGTGAAGATTAATGCCACTGTAGTTTATTGCTTATTCTCATAATTCAGGGAAAAGCTAAGTTTGTGTTAAAAGTTCATGAAAATAAAGATGTCATTTTTCCCCCATTCAAGTTGATAGACCCCCCTGAAATCTACTCACAGAAATGTGAGGATGAGAACTCCGGATTCAAAGCATTATCTAAATTAGAACGATTATTTTTGGCACAGAAACCATGTATACAGGGGAGGGGGTGGGAGGATGGAGGCTCAGCACAGGCAAAGGCCAGCTCCCTCCCAGATGTGGAAAGAACGGAATCAGATGAGCCTCAGCCCGGAGTGTTCCCTTGATTTGTATGCCTGTGTGGACTTGGCTTTATCCGAGGCAGGAGCAGTGCGTGGGGAGGGGGAGCTGGTAGGTTTTTTCTGATAATTGATGCCCCCAGACAAAGGGCACAAATAGCATCTGGGAACATTGTGTGGCTCTCTCTTCACATAGAACATGGGAGATTTCATGCTAGTGGGCTGTGGGTAGCCAAGGAGCCCTTGGCTTGGCTCTGGTCCCTGTTCCCTCCTCTGTCAATTTCTACGTGACAGCCATAGACTTGGAGACCACACTTCAATTACGCACGCAGCAGGTGAAGGATGCGTGAACCGAGGCCATCACGTTGAGATCAAGGAGGTAATTCATCCTCTTTATACCACCTAGGACTGAGGGGTAGGTGGGTAGGAGGAGGGCAACCATGCATACAGATTGTGACTCTGGACTTGGAGGAGAGAGCCGCAAGCAGAGCTAAGAGCAAAGCTGATGATAAAAGGCTTTGTAGGAATGGACTCCCAGGGCAATCTAATCTCTGCATTTATCTGGCACCTGTCTTTGTCATCCAGGCTATTTCAGCATGAAACAATAACACCTGTCTTGATCCCCTAGTTTCTTTGGGCTGAATCAGTGGATTTTGTTGTTTGTTTGTTTGTTTTGTTTCACAACACTATCCAAACACCAGCAGGAAGGGACTGAGTCTCTACCCCAGTTTAATCTCCTCGGTCACTTAGAGATTTAAGTCCTCTTGGCTGATAAGCCTCCTCTGTATCTGAGCAAGGCTATTAGGGAGGAAGGGGTCTATATGGAATAAAGACACAGGTATATTTTAGTTGTTTGACATTGATATCATTATGATAATCAATCAGAACCTTGCGCTAGACACGGGAATAAATATATAATTTAGAGTGTAAGCTCCTTGAGGGAAGGGATTGTTTCATTTTTCTTTGTCACCCTTAGCTTCTAGTACTGTGTCTCACTTATAACAGTCTATTAATAAATATATATAGAGAGATTGATTATAGCAAAGTGTTAGAGAGCAGGATTTGGAATCAGAAAGATCTGAACTTAAATCTTGTTTTAGGAAGTTACCCTTTCTCAGGCTATTTCCTCAACTATAAAAATGGAGATAATATTAATATCTGCTTCACAAGGTGGTTGGAGGCAGAAATGAGATGATTCATGTAAAATGTTGGTATACTTCAAAACCCTATATAAATGGCAGTAGTTAATGTCTGGAGTAGCCAGGTGGCACAGTAGAGAGACTCATCTTCCTGAGTTCAAATTTGGCCTCAGACACTAGCTGTGTGACCCTAAGCAAGTCACTGAACTCTGATAGCCTCAGTTTGCTCATCTGTAAAAAAGAGCTAGAGAAGGAAATGGAAAATCACTTCAGTGTCTTTGTAAAAAAAAAAAAAAAAAAAAAAGGAAGCAAACCCAAATGGGGTCACGGAGAGTCAGACATAACTGAAAAAAATGACTGAATAACAATATCTGAAACCAGAGAAAGGAGTAGAAGATGATTAGCATAGTCCTTGGCACATGGTACTGTAGCCCCTTAATATATCAACTTGAAGGGAAGAATAATCTCTGAATCTGAATTTTGTCAATAAGTGACCTGCTATGTTATGTCACTTTGGCCCCTCTATGGATACTTCTGAAGAGATAGAGACCAGGCTGACTTAAGATCAAGAACAGAACTGGAACAGTGGAAATAATGCTGGTGATGGATTCTAATCCCACCTCTGCCACTTGTCATCTGTGTGATCTTTGGCAAGCTGGACCCTAGCTTCTTTACTTGTTAATAAGGGCTTCTTAACCTGGGTTTGTGAACTTGTGTTTTTAAAAAACAAACATATTTTGATTATTATATTTCAATATAACTTTAAAAATCCTACACTTTTTATTTTATGAATTTAAATATATTTTTTTCTGAGGAAGGGTCTTTAGGCTTTTGCATACTGCCCAAGGGGTCCATGACACAAAGAAAGTTAAAAACTTCTTGTTAATTAAATGAAGGGTCTGGATCAGATAATAATAACAATAAACATTTCTATAGCACTTATTATGTGCCAGGCGGTATGCTAAGCACTTTATAATTATTATATCATTTGATCCTCACAACAAATGTGGCAGGTAGGTTCTGTTATTACTTCCATTTTACAGATGAGAAAACAAGAGAGGTTAGGTGACTTGCCCAATTAAGCTAACAGTTAGTAAGTGTCTAAGATCATATTTGAAGTAATCTCATAACAAAGTAGATGTCAGGGTCTCAATTTACATTTACCCACTTGACTGTATTGTTGCTACATTTAGGAGTAAGAGAGAAAGGGTAACACTGAATGGTTAAGGGCTCCCAAGGTCTACTCCCAGCCCACTACTAGCTCAGTGATATCACCAAAGGTCACCCCGTCCTGAAAGACCTATGGAATTCACTTGCTTGTGTAGAAGATGGAGTCCAGTCTAGTCAGTCCTCAGTAACTCTTTCCAGACAGTCCCTGGGGTTTCTCCTCTTTCCTCAAATTCGATAGCTTCCTTTGACCTGCTGGCTGCCCTTTCCACTCTCAGAAGACTCATATGGTTTCTGGCTGTAGGAGAAAAGCTTCTCAATACCCAGCTTGCTCCCCAATTCTTTGAGTCACAAAGCCCTTGTAAACATCATCTTATTATAAACTTATAGGCTGGTCCTACTCTAGTATTAGATATGAGTTTTCTAGTAGGAGCTTTTGTGTCTCCATTTTCCTATCATCAAATCACTCAAAAGGTGAGATAATTAAAATTTAATTAGAAGAATCCTGTGAAAGAGTTTCTGAGAACTTTTCAGAACTCAGAGTCCAGACTCTGAGTTCTAGGCAGGACTGCATTTCCTATTTCTCCTTAATTAACCAGGGTTCTTACCAGAGAGTTTTTGAAATGTCTGAGAAATGTATTCAAAGTTCCCCTTTAGTCACTGCTTCTAAGTCCAATGACTCAGTACTTAGGAAATTACAAGATTGTAGAACACAGGAGAAGGAAGCTTGATAATTATTTAATCTAGTATATTATAAATAAGGAAACTGAAATTTAGTGATTAATTGATTTGCCTACAGTTCTACAGGTAGTAACCAGAAGAGCTGAGACTCCAATTCATAACCTCTGATATTTTTTGACTCCAAAAACCCAGTGGTGTTTTTCCAACAACACACTTGCACGCTTAATCTTACCCGGCACTTTTAAGTTTATAAGACACTTTCCTTGTAATACACCTAGGAGATGATTAGGATTAAGTATTATTAATATTATTTTCAGATAAAGAAATAAGCATCACCGAGGTTAAAAGGGCTGTCTTAGAAGGACTGTCTTCAAATTCAGGTGTCTCCATTTCAAGTTTAATGCTCTTCCCAGAGCCTTCTCCTGCCTTTCTTTTGAGAGGCATCCAGGCATAATGTATAGATTGCTGGACCAAATGAGGAAGGCCTGAATTTAAATCTTGTTTTATTTACTAGCTTACTGGCAAGTCACTTAAGCTTTGTGGGCTCCTCATCTGCAAATGGATGGGGATGGGACTAGACTCTCCACTAAGGTCCAGTTCTAAATCTATGATCCTGTGATGTCAAACCTAAAACAGAAACATGATAAGGTGTGTGTGTGCGTGTGTAATCCATGGCCCAGAACTGAAAGTTTGGGTTTATGTAGTATGTGTTGAATCTTGAGAGTTTTGCAACAACCATACACTTCAGCTCATGCCCCTACCCAGGGTTTTATCTGAGAACAGCAGAACTTGGCTCATGATTAGGTTTCCATAACAAAGAGAAAGGGCCCATGCAAACACTAAGGCAAACATAATATTGAACATAGGACAGGCTTTATTTAACTCAACAAAAATGTGGAGGACTCATGCTGAAGTCCATATACAGTCAAGACAGCTCTTCTTCCCTTTGTTAGGGGCCTTCCACCTTCCCTGGGGAATTGTATGTTTTCCAGATTTATAGGACCATTCTGTGTGGGCCTCCTGCTTTCTCCCCCTCCCTCCCAAAAAAGAATTCAGAGTTGCTAGATCAATCAATGCACTTTTCTGGTAAGCCACAGAGATCTATATAGTTCTTTAGGTTTATAGGACATATATAGTAATCTAGCTTTATACTATGGATCCTCTTCTCTACCTACCTTAGCAAAACACACATATACACACATATACATACACACATACACATAGAGAGAGACACATAGAGAGGGACAGAGAGACAGAGACAGAGAGAGACAGAGACAGAGAGAGAATGAGAGACAGAGAGACAGAGAGAGACAAAGAAAGAGACAGAGAGAGAAAAAAGAGGAGGAGGAGGAGAGGGAGGAGGAGGAGGGCAAGGAGGAGAGAGAGGAGGAGAAAGAGAGAAAGAGAGAGACCCTCACATAGGGAAAAAGAATTTAGAGCTATTACATAGTTAATTCCTTTTTTCAGTACCTGCATAATCTACTTAACTCATAGTCTGTGAAAGTCAAAATTCACATCTCAGCTAGAGTTGTCCCTTGCTTGGTCCAGAGATTCTTCCCAGTGCTCCACCATTGCTTTGCTTCTGCCATTGTTACTCCACTTTTCCTAGAGATTCTGAAACTTCTGATTTGATCTAGCAATGACCTCTCCCTTTGCTACTCTAATCTCTAGGGCAAGATAATTCATTGTTTTTTTTTAATTTTAGAAAAATTTTTATTATATTATTTCATTTGATATTCATAACAAAATTTTGAGTTAGGTGCTATTTTTTTTGTTGTTTTATTTTTAAAAATTTTTTTGACTTTTTTATTGAAGTTTTTTATTTTCAAAACATATGCAAGGATAATTTTTCAACATTGACCCTTGAAAAGAGGTCATTCATTGTAAGGAATATGCCATTTTATGATCCTTTATCTATTGAAATGGGTCCAAATCTCTTTTTTTGTTTCCCCAATTCTTTTTTTAATTTTTTCTTTTCAATTACCTTTAAATTTCAAGTCCAAGGATATGATTCTGAATCTCTTATTCTTAATGTATTATCAGTGGGAGTAACAATTATCTAAGGCAAGATAGGGCAAAATATCCATGATCAAGGATATACTTGCTCAAAGGCCTCATCATCGAGGCAACATACATCCAGGATAATGCCTATTAATATTAATTATATTTTGTTGTTGAGTCCAATTCTCAGAGTCATAACAAGGGTGGGATAACAGGGGCTTTGTCTATGGATGCTAAAATGGATAAAGTGATTTTTGTACTTGGAATTAATAAATAATATATAATTAAAATTAATAAACAAATACATTCAAAATAATTGAGATTGGCAACTATATTCCTTAGCTAGACTAATTAATATAGAAAGCTACTAGAAGATATACTTTCCTATTTTCAGAGGTCTCAGGGTATACCAGTGTCTTCTTTATCAACTGCATTTGCCCCTAGAAATTGATTTAAGAGCATATTGTGTGCTCCTTGCCCTCAGTGAAAAAATCCATGGTTATGGTTATCCAAGTCCTTTTTGAGAAGACCCATGGTTCTAAAACAGTTAGAAAAAACGTGAGATCTGAAGCAAAACCAAGCTTGAATTGCAGTGAACGGCCGAATTCTTAGAAGTTATTTTGTTCAAACATTTCATTTTTTAAAGATGAAGAAACTGAGGCTCAAAGAGAGTAGGGATTTGCTCAAAGCTACCTACCCAGCCCGTAATTTAGGTCTATTGGACTCCAAATTCCATGTTCTACTCACTGAATTAGCCCACTGCCCCAGCCATCCTCCCTTTCCTGAGAACTCAGAAAACTCCAGCCAACACTTTCTTCTCTCATCTCCACAGCCTTTGTAACATATTTTCATAGGTAAGTGCTTTATTTATTATATTTTTTCTACTATATTTCTTAATGCCACCTTGCTTGCCACCTGTGCCCACATGTGCTACATCGTAAGTTCCTGGAGGATGCAGACCATGTCTTGTGTTTCTTTGTACCCCTGCCCCTCACCCATAGCACCTAGTTCAGGGCTTTGAGTGACTGCAATAGGTGCTCAGTAAGTCTTTGCTGGCTTCAAGGGAATTGGAGAATAATGAAAATAAGAATCAGAACATCCAGTCCCCATCTACTGCTTTTTCAATCCCCTTGAGCAAATTGTATTTGTCCTTCTGTGTCTTTGGCAATTAACTGTCCCATTTCATTTAGACCCTTGATCTCTGCAATCCAGCCAGAATACTGACTTCATTTATTGGACTTTGCCTTCCCTCTAAAGCCCACATTTGCTCTCTCCACATGTAGAGCTACTCACAGTTGTGTTCTTAGATAAATATTTATAACTGAGGGGAGTGAAGATTTATAACCGCTGGAAGAGCAGGAACGATGCCCAGTACATCTGACGTGGTTAAACTATGAGGTGGTCTGATGGTGGTCTAGATTTTTATGGTCAGTGTGGATAAAGAAAAGGTATGATACTATCTCATTGTAGATGTCTCGAAGATGGCTCCTTCTCTCATATCATATAATTCTTTTCTAAGGTGGCCAGCTTTTGCAAGAAATCATTCAGCTATAAGATGTGATTAATAAATTGCTGGAAGTGGAATCCAGAAGACTTAAATTCAAAATCAATTAGCTTCAAAACCTATCTAGTTGTGTTAATTTGAACAGTCACATAACCTCTCTAAGCCTCAGCTTTCTCATCTGTAAAGTGGGACTAATACTATACATAGAACTTTCCTGACAGGGTTATTTATTATGAGGGCCAAATTATATTTTTTATATATATATATATATATATATATATATATATATATATATATATATATATATATATAAAGTACCTTGCAAATGTTGAAGTGTAAAAAATTATAAAAAAATCTATCATTTATCAAGAGCATCTTATATTTTATAGCTTAGCACAATGCCTATCATGTAGTAGGTTCTTAATAAATGTTTATTGATTGATTTATTCTTTGAGTTTATATAGCATACAGTCCCAGGACAGATTGATAGTTATTATTTATTTATATTTAATATTCAATGGACTATTGTGGAAATGGACAAAAAGATTTTTAAAAAATAATTTAATAAAAGTATTGGGATGCATCTGCATCTTTTGTAGGCTTGATGAAAATGGCAGACAGGATGATGAGAATGATAACTGATTGATTACAGCTCAGGATCATTTCTCTGTTGATGTAGAATGCATTTATTTCCACAATGAATCATTTATGAGTAAACTAAGGTTCTAGGGGAGATTAAGATGGGGAGCAGAGCATGTGCATTCTTAATTTTTATTAAAAGTACAATTCACTTCTGGTGTCCACTGGAAATTTTTGGGTTTTTGTTTGTTTATTTTTCTGTTGTTGTTGTTTTTGGTAGATTGATGAAAAATGTCATTAGAGAGAAAAGCTCACGGATTAAATGGCAATAACAGCCTGCTAAACCAAGAGACTGTGGGAGGCCTTTCATTCATGTGGTCTATTTTACATGCATCCATCTGATTCCCCATTGGCCTATTATATATCCCAGAAATTCCAATATCTCCTTCTAGAACTGGCACTTTTCCAACTTGGCAAATAGCTGATGCTGGCATAGGTGCAGGATCATGGACCAATTTGGCATGCTGGCTGGGGCCTGGAATAAATGAAAATATCACAAAGATAGACTACAGCCCAGTAGCTCTTGAAATATTGAGTACATAAATTTCTGTAAAGCCATTGGGGCATTATACAATTCAAAGGGCATAAGTCAGTATCAACATTAGTCTTACCATGTCTGAAAACCTGTCTTCTCCTATTTGGATCAAATTATATATCTCCCGAATGTCCAGGTGGATGAATATCACTGCCATGTCAGCTGGTCTAGCAGGCTGGGTATAAGTGGCAGGGGATACTGTCCTTGATGGTGATGATATTCAGGGAGCTAGAGTTATTGCTGACCACCATTGTCTTGACAATAGACAGAGGGAGAAATCGGTTCTGTGGGAACATGGAGCAATCCTTAGCTCAACAACTCCTCTTTCTTCTACACAAATGATAACAATGCCAAGTGGCAATTTATATATCATTTAATGTTGCTATTTGATTATCTTATTTGATTTTAACCACAGCTTTGGGAGGATAGTATTACAGTTAGTAGTAGTATTATTCCTGTTTTTATTATTAGTAGTATTTTTATTTCTGTTTTTATAAATGAAGAAACTGAAGTACAGAAAAGTGACTTGTCCATGATGCTACAACTTGTAAGTGTAAGGCAGAATTTGAATCAGGGTCTTAACTGATTGCCAGTTCAACACTTTCCAATTCTTCATGCATGCTGATTTACATATAGTACTGAATGTAGAATAAATACATTTTCCAGTTCTTTTTCATAAAGTATTGCAGAGCCACTACCAAAGCTCCATCCAGCCAGAATTGATGCTTGAGGGCAACGTACAAACTTATTTGATGGTAACCTTTACAGCAATAAGACTAAAAATGTCCTTGTGTGGTACTTTGAAGGAATTTTGATTCATGCTCTACTGGGGTACTCTGGCTTGGTACAGCTAGGGCAGACAAAGTTTCTGGCAGGGACCAAAGCCAGATGCCAGAAGTCTTTCCTGATTCTTGGAGAAACCCTTCCATGGTCCAATGAGTTATTCCTTTGTGAGGTAAGGAGGGTCTACTTTACCATCTGTCCTGATAAGGAATAGCACAAAGATTAAGTTGACTTTGGCTATAAGGATTTCTCTCTCTCTCTCTCTCTCTCTCTCTCTCTCTCTCTCTCTCTCTCTCTCTCTCTCTCTCTCTCTCTCTCTCTCTTCTCTCTTTCTCTCTTTCTCTCTCTCTCTCTTTCTCTCTCTCTCTCTCTCTCTCTCTCTCTCTCTCTCTCTCTTTCTCTCTCTCTCTCTCTCTCTCTCTCTCTCTCTCTCTCTCTCTCTCTCTCTCCCCCCCCCCCCGTGTGTGTGTGTGTGTGTGTGTGTGTGTGTGTGTGTGTGTGCATGAACAATTTATTTTAGGAAGTTTTGTGGGTCTTGAATGGAAAGAACTGCCTAAGAAGGTGTAGGGTCTGGAATTCCCCAACTAAGGGAATTCTGAACTTCTCCCACTCTCAACCAAGGAGCATTCCTTCACCAAAGGTGTAAATTGATAACTGAAAAAAGAAAGAGGCTGGGAGCTCCAGTATGGTTATAAAAATCCTTCAATATACATCTGGGTGACTTACATAGGGGCTGTCTGGAGTGACTGCCAGATAATTCAATGGATTTCTAATCCCTGCCATGCAGTCTAGGACAGTAGACAGACTACTCAGAGGATCCCTGCAAAAGACATCCCAAAAGTCCCCTGGCAATTATAGAAATCAAACAAAGGGAGGAGTTACAGGGCATCATACATACATTGATGCGGTCTGGCTGTTTTGATTTACTGCTTGGGAATTGGGTTTGATTCCCAGGACTCGGGTGCAAGGCCAGTGCAGGTGGTTAGATATTCAGATACTCAAGGCTGGTTAGTTTAAGTTCCATCCCTCAAGGTTATTTGTTGGACACTGTGTCCTTGTAATGGCTGTCACCCCTGTTGTTATGGCTTTTACCCACTTTGCTATGATTTTCACCCCAAGGGATTGGTGTGGTAGTGATAGGCAAGGCAACCTAATATACCTGCTTCCCCAACTGCTCACTTTCTTCCTTGGAAGTTGCAAGCATTCTTCAATAGTAGCCAGTCATTTGGAGACCCCTGCTACCATAATATGATGCCAGACCATCACACTATTGAGAGTGCCAAGTGTCTCAGCAGTTTAGAGAGGAAAAAGTTGGAAATGTTTCTCCTCAATTTTTTTCTTTGCTAGCGATGGAAAAGTCAACAAGATGTGAAGGTAGTACCTCTTATAAAAGAGGGATCATGGTCCATGTAGTAATCCCAAAGTGTATAAGTCAGAGGCCAGTGTAATGCAAATCCAAGTGAGATACCAAGTAGTATATTTAAGGCTCATCCATATGCCTCGGGGGCCTAAAGGTTCCTGGTATTGAGGTTGGCCCTACTGGCTAACCGATTTCCTTTGAGCATTGCTTAATCACTACAATATTTTCATTTTACTCATGGGCACATGGATCCAAAGAGAAAAGAAAGAACTTCTTCAATGGAAAGGACCCTTTTGTTCTCTTCCTACATGGCATGCCTACTTTTGTTTTTATTTTGGAAGCAATTGGGCTTAAATGTCTTTTCCAGGGCCATATAGGTAATAAGAGTCTGAAGCTAGATTTGAATCCAAGTCCTCCTTGTTCTGCCCACTGCACCACCTACCTGCCTCTTCATCTCACTTTTGCTCCTCTTCTCTCTACCTAAAAGGACCAGCTCTCTTCTCTCTACCAATATAAAACCTATCCATCCTACAAGGATCAACTTAAGTCCATGAAGTCTTCCTGGATTAAACTGATGAGTCCCTATATCTGATGAATATTTCTTTTTTTTTTTTAAATTTCATGTACAATCATCTTATTTCTCCTATGTTTTTTTTGAAAATTTTTAATTAATTTTATAATTATACATTTTTTGACAGTATATATGCATGAGTAATTTTTTTATAACATTATCCCTTGTATTCATTTTTCCAGATTTTCCCCTCCCTCCCTCTACTCTCTCCCCTAGAAGATAGACAATCCCATACATTTTACATGTGTTACAGAATAACCTAGATACAATATATGTGTGTGTAAATACCATTTTCTTGTTGCACATTAAGTATTAGCTTCCGAAGGTATAAGTAACCTGGGTAGATAGACAGTAGTGCTAACAATTTACATTCACTTCCCAGTTTTCCTTCTCCGGGTGTAGTTGTTTTTGTCCATCATTGATCAGCTGGAAGTGAGTTGGATCTTCTTTATGTTGAAGATATCCACTTCCATCAGAATACATCTGATGAATATTTCTTGAAGGGCCTTTCTGTGCTCACTTTTTTGGTTATTGTTCATTCATTTTCAGTCAAGTCTGACTCTTTGTGACCCATTTGGAGTATTTTGGCAAATACAGTGGAGTGATCTGCCATTTCATTCTCCAGCTCATTTTACAGATGAGGAAACTGAGGGAGATAGGATTAAGTAACTTGCCCAGGGTCACGCAACTTGGGAAGACCTTCTTGGCTTCAGGCCTGGCTTTTAGTGCACACTGGTACCATCTAGATGCCCCATGCTCAACTTTCTCTTAGAACTTCTCTATAACCTCACTAAATGTCTTGTCTTACAGCTGCTACTTATTGTTTTCAGCTCCCCTTTATATATTGTAGAATGTAAGCTCCTTGAAGGCAGAGACTATCTTACTTGCTAATATATATATTAGCTGAGAGTATTGGGGTTAAGTGACTTATCCAGGGTCATTCAGCTGGGAAGTATTAAGTGTCTGAAGTTAGATTTGAACTCGGATCCTCCTGACTTCAGGGCCAACACTCTATCTACTGCCCCTATTTGCTTATATTTGTATCCCTGGTACTTAGCACTTTCTGGCACACAGAAAACACTAAATAAATATTCTATTTATCTTATTGAATCTATCACATCTTTATAATTTCTCTCTCAATCTCTTATTGATATATTATCTATCTCTTTCTCTTTACCTATCACCTTTTTATATTTGTCATCTATATGCACCTACTTATCTATCTAACCTATCTTGTATATGTATTACCTGCCATCTTCTATTTATCTTTAATCCTATTATCTCGACCAATCATCTCTATACCATCTCTGACTCTCTGTCTTTTTCCTATTTCATGATTACAATCCCCACAGATATCTTCCTTCTCTGAATCTCCTTTTGCTTTGCTCATCCATTTTTATCCCTCAATCTCATCTGACTTTTATATGTGTTATGTGTCATATATCCCGTATGAGATTATAATATTGCTTACACTTCTTCATCATGCATCGTGCCTCATCCAGCCTTGAGCACAAAGAAGGGGCCCTTTATGTACTTGTGGATTTGCTGTTGCTTGAATTGGCAGAGCTGGGGACGTTGCCTAGGCCCCCAGATGCTCAGCTCTTTAGCACGTCCCACTTTGCCTCCTGCCCCTCACTGAGGGGGCTGGTCCCAAATATCATGATGTTCTCTCCAGTGCTTCAGCCTGACAGATGTTCTGCGGGAGCTTGTGTGAATGGTGTGAAAACACACCGCCAAGATGGAGTAGGGGGGGAATCCACTTAAAATGTTACAGAATTAGTTAAATTCCATGGGAATGAAATGGATTAAATACATGACAGTGCATGAATAGGGCAGGAGCTGAAAATATTTTGGGATGACGAAAGTCAGAGTTAGGGATCTCCTGGCTGCCTTAACTTGGCCCTTGCATGTTCCACCATTGCCAAAGGATGCAGGGGTTTTCATGGCACATTCATCTAACTCTGCTCTGAGAGAGCCTCAGAGTTTCTTTGCTCTTTTGGGCTAAAAGAGATGAAGTGCCAGCAATATGCCGGCGTTGGCATTTGAGGTAGCAAAAAGCAGTAGAAGAAGAAACATGAAGGACAAACAAAGAAAAGCTCTTCAAAAGCCAAGCAGGCTGCTGCTACCTTGGTTTCGTTCTCTATTTCTCAATCATCTATAGGTGTGGGTTCCTTTAGATCAGTGGACTTTCTTCTGATTTAAAATAGGGAAGGAAGAACTGCTTGCTGAGCTTCCCATAATCGGGAAAGGGAAGTTACCTAAAAGTAGAAGTCCAAGGATCACAGTAGTCCACAGAAGAAGAGAATCCCTTCTTTCTCACCCATAGTAGCAGAGCAGTAATAAGGGATTTTCAAACTTGGAACTCTGTGTGTGTGTGTGTGTGTGTGTGTGTGTGTGTGTGTGTGTGTGTGTGTGTGTGTGTTTCTCTCTCTCTCTGTTTCTGTTTGTCTCCCTCTCTATCCCTATATCTGTCTCTGTCTGTCTGTCTGTCTCTGGGAGGTGGGGATGTGTATTTGGTATAGCCACTGAAGAAAGGAGAGAAATGTACCCAGGATGCTGCTGGGTTTCTGTGCTCCTGAAGAAGTGGACATTGCTTAATAGAGAGACCAGGAACTGGCTGTTAAGAATAGCAGACTGGATAGAGCTACTAGGAGTAGGGAAGGTACACACCAGGATAAGACTAATAATGCTGAGGGTGGGGCAGGACAATCTGAGTTGAAGAGGAGAAAACACATCTTGGATTGGTCATATCAGTCCTCATTAACTTTTGAATCCTGTGGCAAAGATTTAGTTATCCCATCTTAGTGATAGTTCTGAATGGTCAGATTATATCTAAGAATGGTGGGCTAGGGAAGAGGATGAGATAAGGGTTGAGGATGGCCTTCTTTATTTTTCACAGATTTTTTTTTTTTTCAGATTGTTGTTTCTGTTAATTTGTACCTAACTCTTCATGACACCATGGATAATATCATGTCAATACTGTCTATAGAGTTTTTTGGGGGCAAGATACTAGAGTGGTTTGCCATTTTCTTCTCCAATGGACTATCATATTGTACTAATACTGCCCATAATGTTTTCTTGGGAAGATACTAGATCGGTTTGCCATTTCCTTCTCCAAAGGGTCATATCTCATGCCAGTGCTGACCATGGGGTTTTCTTGGCAGTGGTTTGCTATCTCCTTCTCCAGTGGATTAAGGCACCCTGAGATTAAGGGATTTATCCAGATCACACAGGTGGTCATTGTCTTAGGCTGGAGCTGAATTTAGGTCTTCCTGTCTCCAGGCCTGCCCTTTATTCGCTGAGCCACCTAGCTGCCTCAGTCCATAAGTGTTTACTATGTGTCAGGAACCGTGTGGATGCTAGTCCAGTAGGTCAAATGGACATCAGTCAATAAGACTTTCTGTTTAGTTGAACCCAGGAGGAGTACAGCTATGTAGCTCAGAATCCTACTTTAACAAGGATTAATTTTTTCCTCAAGGTCATTCATGTTAGTTTCCAATAGTGCTTCAGATAGTAAGGAAGACAACACACTCTGAGTTTGTACTGTATGAGAGGAAAGACTACTGAGTCAGAAACCTGGGTGAAAGTCAAGTAAAGTGAGTGCAATTTAAGAGCAATGAATCTAAAGTCTTTCTTTTTGGTATGTATAGGAACTAGTTGAAAGGTCATGTAAAGAAAAGATCAGAGGGATTTATTGGCCTGCAAGCTCAACATGATTCAAGAGTGTGATGGGGAAGCTACCCAGTTAATGCATTCCTAGATGGTATGAAGTGAAACAATGTCCAGAAGCTAGAAGGGAGAGACTCCCACTGGACTTTGCTTTAGTCACGCCTCATCTCCATTTTTTCCTTATGTTTTGGGCATTACATTTGATAGAAGTCATCAGCAAACTGAACTGCATGTAAGTGAGTAAGGTACTGGGGACTATTGTAGAATAGGTTAAATAGGGATTCACTGAAAAAACAAGAGTTATCTAACTTGGAGAAAAGAAGTTAGTAAGAACATGATTTTTTTCCTTTTTCAAATTAAATTTCTTTATTTTCAAAACATATGCATGGATAATTATTCAACATTGACCCTTGCAAAGCCTTCTCTCCCAAATTTCCCCCTTCTTCCCTCCCCTCTCCCCTAGATGGCAGGTAGTCTAATGCATGTTAACTATGTTAACATATATGTTAAATCCAATATGTGTATACACATTTATACAATTATTGTGCTACACAAGAAAAATCAAATCAAATCAAAAAGGAAAAAAAATGAGAACGAAAACACAATTCAAGAAAACGACAAAAAGAGTAAAAATGCTATTTTGTGATCCTAACTTAGTTCCCACAGTCCTCTCTCTGGATGTACATGGCTCTCTTCATCATAATATCATTGGAACTGGCCTGAATCACCTCAATGTTGAAAAGGGTCACATCCATCATTGTATAATCTTGTTGTTGTGTACAAGGATCTCCTGGCTCTGTTCATTTCACTCAGCATCAGTTCTTGTAAGTCTCTCCAGGCTTCTCTAAAATCATACCCCTGATCGTTTCTTATAGAACAATAATATTCCATAACATTCATACACCATAATTTATTCAGCGATTCTTCAACTGATGGGCATCCACACAGTTTTCAGTTCCTCACCACTACAAAGAGGGCTGCCACAAACATTTTTTGCATATGTGGGTCTCTTGCTCTCCTTTATGATCTCTTTGGAATATAATCCCAGTAGTAACACTGCTGGGTCAAAGGATATGCATAGTTTGATAGTCCTTTCGGCATAGTTCCAGATTGTTCTCCAGAATGGTTGGATTCCTTCACAATTCCATCAACAATGTATTAGTGTCTCAATTTTCCCATATCCCCTCCAACATTTGTCGTTATCTTTTCCTGTCATCTTAGCCAATTGGAAAGATGTGTAGTGGTACCTCAGAGTTGTCTTAATTTGCATTTCTTTGATCAATAGTGATTTAGAGTATCTTTTCATAGAATTAGAAATGGTTTTAATTTCTTCATCTGAAAATTGTCTGCTCATATCCTTTGACCGTTAAGATCATGATTGCTATCAAGTACATGGAAAATTGCCATATAGATAAAGGATTAAACTGAGTTTTGCTTGACTCTACTTGGCAGAATAAGGGGTAGTGGATTGAATTTGTAAAAGTAAATTTCAACTCAATGGAAAGAAAAACTTAATTGTAGCAGCCCCAAAATAGAATGGATTGTCTTGGGGAACAGTGAATTTGCTTTCCTTAGAGAGTCTTCATATAATGACTACCTGATGAGGAGCTTTATCATTTTTAAAAAGTAGGATTTCATTGATGCCTTTTGTTTTTATGTCAGTTATCTTCAGAAATCTCTGCCATGACCCAACTTCTATCCCACATTGGATCTTTCCCGTAACAAAGAAAGACATTTAAGTCAAAACAACCATCACAGGGACTGTGTCTGGCAAGATAGGCAATATTTCACACCTCTTATCCTTTACCCCTTTATCAAAAGGAAGGGGGGAATATGTCCTCATCTGGAACAAGATTGGTCATTATGATGACTCAGAATTCAGCTTCTTTTTATTGCTAATATTGTAGTCAATGCATATACTATTCTCAAGATTCTGCTTAATTTAGTTTGCATTTGTTCGGATAAATCTCCCCATCATAGTTTCTGATATTATAGTAAAATTCCATTACATTCGTGTACCACAATTTGTTTAACTGTTCCTCAAAGGGGAATCACTTGGTTTCCAATGTCTTGCTACTATAAATGGTGCTGTTCTGAATATTTTGCTGTACTTGACACTTTTCTTTCTGGCTTTGACATCCTGGGATATGTGCCCAGGAGTGGAATTGCTGGGTAGATACAGGGCTCAGTTGATAGATCTTTGGACCCAGAGGCAGAAAGACTTACATTTTAATCCTTCCTCTGAAACTTTGTAGCTATCTGACCCTGGACAAACTATTTGACTGTTTTCTGCCTCAGTTTCCTCACGTGTCTTTCAGGTTGTTACAAGAATTAAATGTGATTATATTTGTAAAGTGCTTTGCAAACTTTAAAATGCTATGTAAATGATAATTACTATATATACAGCTTTATTAATTTCCACTTTCTCCAATTTTGTGTTTTTGTCGGGGATGTATTAAGGGGTAAATCTCTTTTCAGGAACAAGTTGAACTAGATGACCTGTGAGTATTCCTCTAACTCTGAGATTATTTGATTCTATACCTGAATTAAAATTGAATATGTATGAATGCTCAGTGATCTCTGACTCCAGATTGAGAGAAAGAACCTAGGAAACTACACCAACATCCAAGAGAACATTTTCTCAGGTATATTTAGGCCTACTGAGATGTTCTCGATGCTGGTGATTGAGATGATTTGATGGTAGAGAAAGGTCCTGGACACGTGGAAGGAATTTTGAGAGTCTGAGTGACTGAGCAGGTTTTATAAAAAGCAACTATGTGAGCAGGAAAAAGACAGTGAATGTAGCATGATTGTGAGTCAGGAATATGTGTGTGTGTGTGTGTGTGTGTGTGTGTGTGTGTGTGTGTGTGTGTATTAAGAAGAATGGATCTGGAAATGAGAGTGAGAATAAGAATAAGGGTATATTTAGGATTTTGTATCTCAGCAATTCACATGTGAACTTTGATTTTTAGTGATTATGGGGTGAATAATTACTAGGTTAAGGAGGGAGAAAGACTTCCATGTACCATGTTTGCATCAAGTTTTGGAAATGTGTGTAGTATTGGCCCTCATGCACTCTCATGCAGTGAAACTAGCTTGGGGGAACCATAAGGAGAAAGCTCAAGCATATTTTTCTATATAAAAATGGTACATTTCTGAGCTCCTTGTAGTTTTCTAGGCTAAGGGGCAAAAGCAGACCCGAAATCTGAGGGTGAGGTAGGGGGATGAATCAGTTACTCGTGACTAGCATGACTGGCAGTGGGTGTGTACAAGCAAGTCCATGGCAGGTACTTGTTAAAAGTGACCACATCTTTTTTATGATAGGGAGACTATTCTGTTTTTAGTTGGTAATAGAACTATCAGTCCAATGCCGCCATCAAGGAAATTCCTCCTCTACTGTAAATACTGATCTATCTTATTTATTGCATACATGAGAACAAGCTCACCTAGTCCCTTGGATCTAGTAGGACCACGACCAATTCATGCTTCATACCCCATCCATATGTGGTATCATATTGTCAGCTATTGCTCCATGGTACTTTCATTTCTCCACTTGCCCTCCTTATTCCCTCCTGCATCCTCATGACACCCTTATTCGAGGTTTAAGAACCAAATTAATACCATTGATCCTGGAGAAGAGGAAGGGGTGTGCCGGTTAACTTCCCTGTGGATCAATTTACCAGCTTTGTGACTCTGCATATCCAAACTCCCTTCCCTGGTCACCTTTTCCCAATAGGCATTGTTTCTTTTTATGAATATTTAACTTCCTTGAAGGCAGAGATTACCTCAATTCTGTATATGCTTTTCTAGTGCTTAGCACACTAATGTGCAGCATATAGGCTTTCCACTTATTCATTCATTCAAAAGCTAAACTTCCCATGTAAAATGCTTTCTGGTTCGTCATACTTTGGCCAAACTGGTCAATGTTTCTCTTTCTAGAGAACTAGCATGAATAGTCTAAAGACTAGCATGAATATGATAATTGTCTTTAGATTTAAGAGCTGAATTATAGAAAAAAAAAAGAATTAGGTTTATTCCAGTTGGCTCCAGGAGGCAGAGGACTAGGAACCATATGAAGAAATTGAAGAAAGAAACTTTGGCTGCAAGAAAAGGCATGGCTTAACAATCAGACCTGACCATAAATGAATTTGGTTGCCTTTGGAGGTAGTGAATTTTTTATCAGTGGAAGTATGCAAGAGGAAACTAGATGTAGCTGTAGCACCCATTTCTGTTTTTTGGTAAGAGTTGTACTGGATGACCTCTCAGCTCTCTTACAACTCAGAAACTCTGAGACTGATATTCTGTAGTTCTATGGGGAAGTGGGTGGACTTTTGATTTTTAAAAATCTCTCTCTCCTCCTTATGTGGCATCCATAGGCCTGTTTTGCTGAATTTTAGCCAGAAGGTAAAGACATTCTAATTTTTATAAAATTCAGGTAAAGGGATACCTAGTTCATTTGGAAACAAGGTTCAATTTTCTTTCATAAAACATGGTCATTTCTTACCTAAATAATCAGGAATACCTAAGTCTGCCCAAAACCTTGGGCTACAACATTTGGTGTAGCCACCTGAGTATTTTCTTTTCCTCAGAAATTCAGCTTCCAACAGGTATCTGATATCCCCATGTAGCAGCTTCACCTCTGGTCCCATGCTGGTGGGTGACATTTTAAGAGCAGATGGCTTTGCTCTGGGATGTAAACAATTTGGCAAGAGCTTCTGCATAATGGTCCCTGTCCCTCTGCACAGCAGTCCCTGACAGCTGACAGAAATATTCTAAGGCCTTGAATTCCTCTAGGCTGGAGCTATTAGGTAGGAACTTAAGGAGCATTCCCAGAGTTCTCTTGAGTAATCTTTTTCAAAGCAGAATCAGAATAGATTTCCTTTGTTCATTAGAACATGGAGGGCTCTCTGTTCTCTGTCTTCAGACAGCTCCCTAAATCTTTAGAGGCCTTTAAGGAGTAAGTTATTTGTCTGAGAGAACCAAAATACTTACTCATTATAGCCATTTTGAAATAAATCTTCATTTTTTCCCTCTGTTGGATAAGTGCAAAACTGAGTCATAATGACTGAGCCAGACTTGAGAAAAAAAAAAAAAACTGATCTTCTATATTAGAAGCCTCAGCTCTAAAGTTGGTAGACTCACTCAGGCTTAATAATACTGGATTGAAAGTCAGAAGGCTTGAGTCCAAAATTCCATTTTTTCCATTCACTACACATGTGACTTTGAGCACATCTTATGACCTTTCTTGGCTCTTTTTGTCTCATCTGTACAATGGGAATATCTATATTCCCTTCCACCACTAATTTATATTTTTGATCTTTTGGACTGAAAAATGATGGGTAGTCCTAGGATTACACATTGTTGCATTTGTCCTCAGGGATCAGTCAGATGCTAGTTTGGTTCTAACTAGATATTCATCCAGATGAACTAGTAGCAAATGATATTGCCCACAATTGGGATTTTAAGAATTATTTTCCAGAAGTGTTTTTTGCCCATAGGGACTCAAAGTGAGTAATGATCTTAGTTATGTGTTTTCTTAGATTTGCATCACGGTGGTATGTTCCCAAGATAGGGCTCAGATTTTTGAGACAACAGGAGAGGAAAGTGGACCAAGTTCCCCTGAATACTTGAATGTCTCAGTTTACTCAGTTAGAAATAGGCACAGTGATCCACTTTCCTGAAGCTTCTGGGGGATAGTCCAAGGATTGGGAGAGTGAGTTTGGGTGAGATAGAAGCAGAGGTTAATTGATTTTCTTTTCTCTTTCTTACCTATAGTCAGCAAGATTGAAAGCAGCCAGCTGAACTACTCTGTGAGTGGGCCCTGAGAGACCATGTGTTTTTAGAGCTGTGCATGTATATATGTTTTTGACTAGGTATATAGACATGTAACAGACAGGTATGAATGTTTGTGTCTGTATGTATATGTGTAAATGCATAATACAAATGCAAACATGGGCTTATGTGAATTTGTGTAAGTGTGTGTATGCATGAATGTGTATATGGATGTTTAGGAATTGTATATGTATGAGTGTGCAAGCATGCATTTGCATGTATATATGTGCATGAATGTAAATTTGCATGTATATGTGTTTTTGTTTCCTCCACAAAGTTCTATCCCACTGAATAATTGTGACAAGGAGCTGATCTTGGTTTCTTGAAGGTTATGCCATCAATGCACAACTTCTGCTGACAAGGTTTCAAGAATGAGTCCATCCACAGCTGAAGTCAGTTTTATGAGAATAGTCTAGTCAAGTATAGAGAGACTGGCCATTTGGTGAGGACTAATTTGGTCGTGGCAAACCATGAAACAAAGAAAAAATACAAAATGGTTCTTAGTTCTACATAGCCCTCTTTTGTGTCCATTGTAATGGTGGAGAAGAGTAAAAAGAGGAGCAGAGGGTACTAAGAATCTAGTTCTAAGATTATTTGTCACCTAAATGACCAGTGAGTGAACCTACCATTGGAGGTCTCACGTTATATGTCATGATGTTTTCAGTGTAAATGAAACCAGAAAAAAAAGAAAGAATATACATCAAAAATGAAAGGATGACTCATAAATTCTCTTTAGAAAGACAAATTAGTGAATCATTGGAGTTGGTTTTCCTGTGTGCCTGAAAGCAATGAGAAGCATTTTTCAGTATATTTGGTCATTTTGTACATGGGACTCATGATAACTATTTTGAGAGACCACCATGAAAAATATGGCAGCTTAGGGTGAAGAGGAAGATAAATTCTCCAAAGATACTCTTGATAATATTCTCTAAATTAAAAAAAATAGTTTGATATTTGGTGACTTTTGGGAAAATGTTGGAATAAATGAGGGGATAATGACGAGTACACTAGAAATCATGGATCAAGAAAAAGACTTATAGACTCCACAGAAGCCTCATCTTTATATGTAATGAATACTATTCTTTTAGAAGAGAATCATTAGGCATTGGACATAGTAGGCACCAAATAACAAAATAATCTCAAAAATGGGAATAATGTATTACTGACATGAAAGTTATTCCTGAATCATCTGTCTGTTTATATTCAGATCAACAGATTGTTTCTGTAAAGATCAAAGATGAAAATTAAAACATGACTAGAATAAAACTGAGAAAAATATGGCATGTAATTAAAACAACTGAATTTGAACCTATTCAGATAAATTATGAATAATGAAAAATTGGTATGGAAGAAAGGGCATTGACATTGACTCTGGTTTCATATGAGAATGAAGATAAGTCAATTGCCACATAAATGAAGACAACTCAGAGGAAATTGAACTTGAAGATCAATGTCCCAAGAATGATGGTCAGGGCTTTCTAGCTATTCCTACTTGTAGGAACTAGTTGCCTCAAGTCTTGAATATGGTAGCTTTTTGAAACCACTCAAATGAATTTGGCCTAACAATTCATTTAGCAAAACTCAGTAGATGAAGAATTTCTATTCCTCAAATTGTAGCATTCAGTTAGGCAGAAAACCTATAGAGTTTGCTGAGAAACAAAGCCTATTTTGTAATCTGTAATACCAATAGTCTATGCCTGTGACTGGTGGGATACTCTAGTCTGTGAGGAATCAAAAGTGAATATCACACAGATGACGATGAAGAGGCACGTGGTAAATATAAGCAGCCTACAACATGTAGCAAATAAGATGCTTTGAAGAGTTGGAATGAAGGATATCACCAGGAAAGTGTTTGAGTGAAAAAGAAGGAGGGTTTGTCATGTAGTGAGACTGAGAGATAACAAGTGGAACCCAGAATGTTCCCCTGGTAACCTTGAGGTGCCAAGAGAAAGCAAGGAAGGCCCCCAGAACATTAGATGTTCCTTCTGTAGTGAAATTATGGGAGGTCATGGACAAAAGTTGCAGGCAGGTATAATAGACAGAATCTGTATTCTTGGATGAAATGTTCGAATCAATGACCTTACAGGTGTTTAGTCCAATGCCTATTTTCATATTTAAAATGTACAACATGAATGTGTGAATGTGTATTTGTGTGTGTGCATATCAAATCATCTGGTTAAAAGACTCCTACAACATTGCCTTTCTCTGAAAAATCAGGCTAAAATTACAAGAAAATTTTCCAATTATCTATAATACATTTCTCTATATTTATGGACAACCTTTGACAAATTGGCTCAAGAATGAAGAGTATTGAGAGATGAGAGAGAATGATACACAGAGGGAAGGGATCTCTGTGCCTGTGGGCTTGTGCAGGTGGGTATTAGGTTATTTCTTTCTTGCTTCTATGGGATCCCTGTTGAGGAGTAAACTGAGGTTCTAAAACGAGATGGGTCAGTTCCTTTCAAGATGTTTAATTATCTCTCTCCTTCCCAAAGTCCCAACAGGCGGGTCCTTTAGCGAATGAATTTCACAACTCAAGAGAGTCAGTGGGCAAAATGGCTGCAAGATTCAAGGCCAATTTTGCAAAGAATACATTTTTGAGGACTCTGTTTTATACAAAAGCACAATCATTCAGATGCAGTGATGTAAGGAGGTTCCAGAGAGTGATGTAAATAAGATAAGGATTCTCTTGTTATCTTTGGGGACAGAAGAAGTCTCTTCCCAAAAAGGAATTTCCTGCTGGCATTTAGTCTAGATTAGAATGCGGGCTGTAAAACCCTGGCCAGCTCAGATAGCCCAAACTAGTTTGAACAGATCTTCTTTCAAAGGTCCAAGTCCCAAAAGAAGTTGGAGATCAAACAAGGAATATCAAGGGGCTACCACCCCATCATTTCTACCTCTCTATGGGAGGGAGTACCACCCTATTGGTAAAACCATTAGTTGAAGGAGTAATGACTAGGGGAAGTGGAAAGAGGAGTTAGGCATGGAAGGTGCATGGCTGAGGTGAGGAGAGTTTGTGTCTGAAGACAGGTCTAAAAGCAACACAAGAAACGACAATTTGTTGTGTACAAAACCTTTGGCAGAATAGGGAGAATAACCCTTTGTAAGCCTAGGAACTTTGGGAAACAGGGAAAAGAGAGCTAAGTCCATGCCATTTGATGTTATAACTCATCTATTGGATGAGAGCAGCATTTTCCAGGTAGCCAGTTTGGGACACATCCCATATGAGTACATTCTGCCAATAGTCCAAGAGAGTTCTGGGAAGTCATTCTGAGTTCTGAGTTCTGAGGGGATATAAGCTCAGCTGATAATTACTTTCTTCCCTCTGTGGAGACGGAGAAAAAGGATTGAGGGCAATGTTATTTATTGTACAAAATAGATTTGTGTGTGTGTGTGTGTGTGTGTGTGTGTGTGTGTGTGTGTGTGTGTGTAAATCAAAAAATGAAACTTCCTCATTTGGCTTGAATCTACCAGGAATAAAATGTCATAGGGTCACAGAGCTAGAAGTTTTTGGTCCAATGCTTTCATCTCCACATGAGGAAAGTGATGTTAACCCAGAGATATTTTTCATGTTACTCAAGTTGTATCAAAACTGGCATTTGAACTCTTATATCTTGATTCAAAAGCCAGAGAACGTTCTTCCTTTAATAAGCTGTTTTTCTGTCTTTGCCCTGGTTTTTTCTTCTGTAAGAGAACAAATGGTGTGGAACCTCTTAGGATGTTTTTCATTAGAGAATAAGTGTGAAGCCCTCATCTCTCCACAGGCCATCAGAAAAGGTAATGGACAAGGGACCCTGACATCAGTATGATCATTACTTTAATGGGATAAGATCTTTGGGACTGATGTCAGGAATACAATTTCTTAACAATTGGAGCTGTTCAGGAAGAGTTGTTTGGTGATGGGTTCCCTTTCACTGAAAGCCTTCAGATAAAGGTGGATGATGTGTCCTTGTCAAGTATGTAATATTGAGAATGCCTTTCAAGTACTGGTTGGACAAAATGACTGTGGAGATTTCTTTCAACTTTAAATTCTAGGTTTTTGTGATATAGAGTTGGAAAATTTTTAGAGGTTGTCAAATCCCTCCTTTTACAAATGAGAAAACTGAGACCTAAAGAGGCTAAAGGACTTAAGTTGTCAGAGATCATAAATGGCAGAATCAAAATATGAACTCAGGTCCTGGAACTCAAAGGTTTTACAGCCTTGCCATTGAATCTTTCAACACTTTAAGTATTTGTAGTTTCACATGTTTTAGTTAATGGTTGCAGTTGCATACATTGCTATCTTAAAATTCATCATTTAATAGTCATATTATCAATAAGGATGATCCTCCCCAAATTTAGATAGCTGGAGTCTTGGACAACTGTTCATCTCTTGAACCAGGACTCACTTGGCTGGGTTTTTTTGTTTTTGTCTAAACTTTTGATTTCATCAGCATGGGGAGCACCTAATGGGGAAACTTTTTACTGATATTGATCAGCAACTTGTCTACGACTTATAGTTTTAGAGTTATACAAGGGTGCCAAGAAAGTAAGTGGCTGACCTGTATCCTTGTAACTGAAACAGAACTCAAACCAGGTCTTCCTGGAATCCAAAAGCAGCCTCCTGCCCACTAATGTCTCAATTCCTCTCTTCCAGCTGGGTAGCAACAAAGAGGAGATATTAGAGAAAGTCTTGTCCAGGGGTTCTTAGGATCTAGCAAGGAGTCAAGCTAGATTTCAGAAATTCTATGAAAATGAATAGGGAAAAATACCTCTCCATTTTTACAACCTCTAATTGATATTTAACATTTCCTTCAATTTTTTAGAAACATGATTATGCAAAGAGATCCACAGGCTTGACCAGCTTGACATAGGGGTTGATGACACACAAAAAAGGTTAAGAATTACTGTTGTAGTCCAACAGTCTCCTTTTCTAGGGGAAGAATGAAAGTCCCTGCATGTTAAAGAAGTATCTTAAGTGAGATCTGAACCCAAGTATTATTAACTCAAAGTCTAGCACACGGAGTCCTAAACTATGTGGCCTCTGCTAAATTATAAAAGGTTTTTTTGGTGAACTTAGGATGAATTTTCATAGAATTGCAGAATAGATCCTGAAAGTACATGTTATCCAGGTTAAGTGACTCCCTTGATGCCATCTGACTAGGTAGTAGCTGAGCTAGCATCTTACCTAGATCTTCCCACTCCCAATCCAGTACTTCTACTTTGCCATATTCTCAGAATTTACATTCTGAATGAGATTCCAAGGTCACCCTAAGGCCATGGAGAGTTTTCAAAGAAGAATAGCTTTTTGATAGTTTGTGTTTCCTTTTTTTTCCCTTTCAAAAGTACCTTCTTGTCTATTATCCTATTTTATCTTTGCTGAGAAATCAAAACAGGTGTCACTATATCCCCTTGACAGATGAAGAAACTGAAATAGAGTAGAGCCACTTGTTCAAGATCATCTAGAGAGTTAGCATAAGATCCCGGTCTGGACAGCTCACTGCACTTTCTCTGTATCCCTGTCACCTCTTTGGATACCCCTTTCTACCCAAAGAATCTGAGCTCCTCTTCTGATGTCAGTCTCCTCTGCATGCTAAGTTGCCTGTAAGCCTTTAAGCCATTTTGGCTGCTTTTGAAGTTCAAAGTCATGATCTACTCATAGAGAGATAAGCTTGCAGTGTCTCTTATAGGATCGTGCCCTGGGTTGTTTGATGGGTTCTCCAAACCTGATCTTAAGTCATGACTATAAACATCAGTATCTTCTCTTTGATGGCTTTATCCAATTCCTTATTGAAAGACACTCAGAAGATATAGAGGAGTCAGGGACCACAGTGTATATGACTGGGCCTGGTTCTCTTGATAGTGTGGTATTTGAAGCCCTAAAGTTTCCTAATGCACATGGATTTGGAAGCTGTCAAATGCAATCATCAAAGCTTTGAATTTTGATATTGGTGAAAAGAAAAAATTTGGCAGGGGGTGGGAAGGAGAGATACAGAAGGGTGGAGGAGGAAGGGAAGTGAAGATTTTTCATTTCCCTAGGAAAAGAGAGACAATTTGACTTTCTTGGTCCATCATTTCTTATTTTTCTGAAAGCAAATGTTTCTTGAGAAATGACTAGACCAAAGGTTCATTTACCATCTTTGTTTGAGACTCATAAATATCACCAATTCTGGCCTCTGAAATAGTAGACAATTGGACATTACTAAAGAAAATCAGCAAATTAAAAATCCATACCTCCCTCTTTAAAGTCAACCTAGTAGAGAAGTGTCACTTCTTGAAGCTGTAAAATGAGTGGGTTGAACTCAGTTCAGTTTCAATTCAATTAAAGAAACATTTGTCAAATTCTCCTCCCTTCTATTCTTTTTCTTTCCAAGTGGGGAGGTTGTAAGATAAATAGATTAGGGGTCAATCCTCATTATCATTATCATAAAATCATGAGACAGGACCTGCAAGTTCAAGTCTCTTATTTGCCAGATTAGGCAACTAAGGCTGAGGGAAGTCAGAGGATAATAGGATCATAGATCTAGAACTGGAAGAAACCTCAAAAATCATCTAGTTTAACCTCTCATTTTATAGATAAGGTAAATGAGTCAAGGGGAGAAACAAATGACATGCCCAGGGCCATACATATTATCTCTATGGCAAGATCTGAACCCAGGCCCTCTGACTCCAGAGTTGGTGCTTTCTCCCCATTCTCTATTGCTTGAGATCACACAGTGATTGGTGATAAAACCAGGGCTAGAAACAAAGTGTCAGTCCACTGTCCTTTCCATATACTCTACTAGGTAACAGAAGCAACAGCAGAAGAAAAGGACATAAAATTATGTATTTCCTGCCTTCAGGGAGCCCATGATAACATCAGTGTTACAGGTGAAAAAAAAATGGAGCCCAGAACAGTTGAGTGTGGTATCTGCTGACACACAGCAGTTTACCAGTAGCAGTCGGGTTCCAACTCTGTTTTCTTGGCATCTAGATAAGGTTTTGTCCGCACAATTGCTTTGACTTTATCTTATCTCTCTCAGCTCTAGCTTTTGGAAGTCCTCCAGCAGTGCCCTGGTATGTGGGTCTTGTTCTTAAAATAGGAGAAGGATAAACTCAGATAAAAAGGATAGAAGGACCTTGTAAAGAGAACTGGGCATAATTACAAGTCACCCTGGCTTCACTAGTTCACACAGGCAGATGGTCGATGGAGCCGAAGCCAACCGATTCACACTTACCGAATTAGCGCCCGTCTGTTGCATTCTGGGAGAAGAAGCGTATGGGGGCATTTCTCTTTCCAGCCATGTAAAGGGAATGAAAACTAGTGTCCTTGGAATGTTATCCTTTGCATTTGCCCAGGAGGGCTTTGCAGTACAGACAAGGTATCTTTCCTCAAGAACCTCTACTACAGCTGCAGCTCTGGATGGCTGCCTCTCTCACAAAAGGGGCCAATGGGCACAAGGGACCTGAGACATGGAGATTTAGAAATCTCCCTGTAATTTGATCCGAAGACCATAGATTGTAAACGGAAAGGATATTATAGGCCTTCAGTCCAGCTCCTTCATTTTATAGGAAAGTAAAACTAAGAATGGTTAGTGCTGTGGCCAGGACCACACCTCTAGCAAATGTCTGAGGCAGGTTTTGAAACCGGATCAGGTCTCTTTGACTCCAAATACAACACCCTGTCCATTGTGCTATTGATCCCTGCTACTAGAGAAATGACTTGAATTATAGAGTAAATTAGCTTTATATGTGAAGAAAGAACATTAGCATTTTAAGGCATTTTTCATAATAATCACTCAGCATTTTTATAGTTCTTTAATGGTTATAAAGTGCTTTCCTCTCAACCATCCTGTCAGATAGGCAGGAATGCTGAAGTTATTACCCCAACCTCAAAAGTAAGGAAAATAAGACAGCACAGTGACAAGATTTATCCATGAACAAACAGTTGGTAAATATTGGAGGCAGGATTCACATTCAGGTCTCTGAACTCTAGGTTTAATGTTCATCTGTCCAATCTCTCCTGCTCATGGGTCATCCTTATACCATAGGAGAAGACAATAACTTTTAAAACGATGGCTTATTGTGAGGAATCACACAGGAGAAATGACATAAGACATGTTATCAGAGAAATGAATGCTCATAAAGAAAGATGGACTCATCACATAGCTAGGATGAAAGGTAACTGATGGATCACCCATGTTTAACACTGCTATCTATTCAATGATAACAAGGAAAATCCTAACACTACAGGTGGGCTTTCTTTGGTAGGTTCAGGAAAAGGCACAGGGAAGAGTTGCACAGGATGGTCAGCTCATGGATAGGTTATGATCTGTACTGTTGGGGAGAGTATCCCCCTTAATGAACTCAGAATAATTTGAGTCCTGGAGTTTATTGTAGTTGCATAGTAAAATCATAGACTGTCCAAAACTATTAATGAATATCTTAATTATATGTTATATAATAATGATATAATATTACACAATCTATATATTATATATAGGTAATATATAATAAACATAAAGATATGTTATTAAATGAAGATAGATATTCAAGTGTCATGGACAGGTAAAAATTATTCCATTTTCCAAGAAGGACAAATCCTTGGTTAAAAAGACGCAAGCACTATAAAAACTAGAGAGTTTTCATTTGGGGCAAAGGCAAATTTGTGACTAAAGGGATAAAAGATTAAAATAAAGGAGAATGAAACCTTTGGCCAGATGCTCAATACTGTTTTTGAGCTGTCCATGGTTTTGGGCTCTCTCTGATCTCTTATGCCTTGGTCTTGATCTTTGTGTTCTTATCTTATTATACCTTGTTAGGAGGCAGAAAGAGTTATAGTGGAGACAAGACCAAATTTCAAGTCATAAGGTCTGGACGTGATTCCTTGACAAGCTATGTGATTTTAAATAAATAAGTTATCTAAGTGTCAATCTGAGGGGTTTAGGCTAGATGATCTCTAAAGTTAGTAAAATCATAGACTTAGACCTGGAAAACTTCAGAGTGATCTGATCCAACTCTCTTATTTTATAGATGAGGACAAAAGAGAATAAGTGGATTGTTCAATGTCAAACAGGAACTAAGTAACAGAGGTGGAATTTGACAAGTTTAAGTTCATTCAACTTCAATTCTATGATGTTAATATGCCTTCAGATCTTCATCACTCTCACCAACCTGACTGGGTCTCTTTCCCTGCTCCTGTGTATGGCCTGTTATGACATCTGGTCATTGAGTTTATACAGACAGAATAATGTTGGTAATAATTGATAATACTCTATTCTCTCTGGTAGACAGACTATAGAGTAATGGATAGAACACTACACTAAGAACCAGAAACTCCTGAGTTTGGTTTCCAAACAGGACAAGTCATTCAGTATCTCTGAGAGTCAGAGAGCTTTCTAAAAATATAATCTCCAGATGTATTGCAATCTGCTTTGGTGAAGGGAGTCCTAAATTGGGAATCCCAACACCAACAAAATCACATGTTGATATGTTTCTGTGCCATACCAATCATTGCTGTTTGACCATATAGATCTGTGTGGCCTGACTTTTATTATTTATTGTTGTTATTCTGGAATTATAGAATGCATATGGGATGTATGTATATGTGTGTATGTGTGTATTGCTCAATAAAGGCACTATAGATACTTAATAAATCCTAAATATTGTGGTGAGGGTGGTGATGAAGATGATGATGTGAAATTTCTAGGCTTCACAGTTGCACCTCTCCTTTAACAAGAATACTTCTGAGCTTCCCAGGGGAGCTGATGAATCCTAATTAATTAATGTGAGTCAAATGCTCCAGGCTTAGAGCTTTTCAGATGAAAGGTGTGATAGGCACATGGAGCATTATCATTGCATAATGTTCATGGCTGGCCAGAGGCCCAGTTACAACCTCTTTATCAAAGGTAGATAAAATCCCGATCCCTTAGCCTGGTTATTATATGTTAGAACTATCCATCTCTCCATCTATAAAAACTCTCCCTTGATTCCACATCTATTCAATACCAATTTACAGCTGCTCTTGTTACTACATTCTGTTTCCTCAGTGCTGAACTCCCTGTTCTCCTTGTGGGGGAGGCCTGATCCATTCTAAGCAGTGAACAGAAGGAGATGGGGAAAGGTCAAGAGTGGGTAAGGGGGAAATAAAGGAAGGGAAAGGGAAAGGGAAAGAGGAGAGAGAGAGAGAGAGAGAGAGAGAGAGAGAGAGAGAGAGAGAGAGAGAGAGAGAGAGAGAGAGAGAGAGAGAGAGAGAGAGGGGGGGGGGGGGGAGAGAGAGAGAGAGAGAGAGAGAGAGAGAGAGAGAGAGAGAGAGAGAGAGAGAGAGAGAGAGAGAGAGAGAGAGAGGGGGAGAGAGAGGGAGAGAGAGAGGGAGAGAGAGGGAGAGGGAGAAGGAGAGGGAGGGAGAGGGAGAAGGAGAGGGAGGGAGAGGGAGAAGGAGAGGGAGAGGGAAAGGGAGAGGAAGGGAGGAAAGGAGGAAGGAGAGGGAGGGAGAGAGAGAGAGAGAGGGAAGAGGGCCAGGCACATCATTAATTATCTTATTAAGATTTCATATAATAGTCTGCTTTCATGTTGCTTTAGGAAATGGCCATGGAAGGGAATCAAAGGAAGATTAGCCACATTTTCAATCTCCTCCAAATTGTGAGCTATTTGATGGTGGTGGTGGTGGTGAAGGTGTTTTTCTCCTCCTTGAATGTGCAATAGACTCTCAATTCATTCTAAAGAACAAGATATTCTGGCATTAAACAGAAAACACTTTATGTCCCAACCCTTGATAGGAACTTTTTTTTCCAGATAAAACAGTCCATTTCCCTGCCTCACAAATGCAATATACTAAGCATGAGACAAATCAGACACACTTCAGGTGTCTCAGTATGAACATCCTTCCTCAGAGTAGGTGATTGTGGATAATAGACTAGCTGACATTTCTATAGCACTTTGCGATTTATAATGTATTGTCTAAAATTACAACAATCCTGTAAGTTTGGCAGTGCAAAAGTTATCTCCATTTTACAGATGAGAAAACTAAAGTTTAACTGCAAAGTTAAGGGTCTTGCTAACGACTACATAGCTTGTGACTGAGGTAAGATTCAGAATCAGTTCTCTTGATTTCTGGAATATGCCATCCACTTTGCCTTGCTGCTTCTTATTTTAAAGATATAGGTATAGGAGAATGGAAATTTGTTCCCATATAAAAAGATAACCTGGATTTTTGCTTAAGTAATTCTTTGATAAAAGCTTTCTTTCTCATAATGTCTTTTTTTCTCCAAAAGAGTTCTGAAAAAACTTCTATTTTGAGAGGAGAATTTCAGCTAGTTGGACTATAATTGGCATTTCTTTCTTCCTGTCTTCTTTGCTCTCCTTTTGTGACTTCGTTATTATATCATAGACATGTTTGAATACATGCTTCTATATCCCACACTACCCACATCGCCATTAAACCCTTCTTTGAAACCAAAGCAAAACCAAATCCAATGAGAACAATATCATATATCCATAGTACCCCATATCTCTACTAAAATGAAAAAGATGTTTCATAATTTTTTTGCTGAAAAAATAATTGGTTGTTATAATTATTCAGTAATTGATTTCTATTTAGTATTCTTTCAATGAACATTGTTATTTTGTCTTTTCTTTCTTTAGTAAATTTATTTATTTTTTGATACACATGATTTAATAAATCATGTTGGGAGAGAAAAATCAGAGCAAAAGGGAAAAAACCATGGGAGAGAGAAAAAAAAAAACAGAAAAAAGAAGTGAATGTAGTATATGTTGATTTACATTCAGTCTCTTTAGTTCTTTTTCTAGATGCAGATGGCATTTCTGTTAAAAGTCAATTGGAGTTGTTTTAGATCACTGAACCATTGAAAAGAACCAAGTCTTTCATAGTTGATCACTGTACATTCTTGCTGTTATTGTGTACAATGTATTCCTGATTCTGCTTGTTTCACTCAGCATCAGTTCATGTAAATTGTTCCAGGCCTTTCTAAAATGTTTGTCATCATTTTTTATAGAACAATATCATTCAATTGCCTTCATATACCACAATCTGTTCAATCATTTTCCAACTGATGGGCATCTACTCATTTTCCAATTTTTTGCTACCACAAAAAGAACTGCTACAATCATTTTGGCACATGTGAATCCTTTTCCTTCTCTTATGATTTCCTTGGGATACAGACCCAGTAATGACACTGCTGGGTCAGAGGCTATGCACAGTTTTATAGTCCTTTGGGCATACTTCCAGATTGCACTCTGGAATGATTGGATCATTTTGCAATTCCACCAACAATGCATTAGTGCCCCAGTTTTCCCACACAACATTTATCATTATCCTTTCCTGTCATTTTAGCCAATCTGAGAGGTATGAGGGGTACCTCAGAGTTATTTTAATTTGCATTCCTCTAATCAATAGTGATTTTTTCATATAACTATAGATGGCTTTAATTTCATCATCTGATACTGTATGAGGGTGTATTCTGATGGAAGTGGATCTCTTCAACAGAGAGAAGAGCTAACCTAATTCCAATTGATCAATGATGGACAGAATCAGCTACACCCAGAAAAGGAACACTGGGAAAAGAGTGTAAACTGTTAGCATTTTTTGTTTTTCTCCCCAGATTATTTTTACCTTCCAAATACAATTCTTCCTTTGCAACAACAACAACAAAATTTGGTTCTGCACATATATATTGTACCTAGGATATACTAAAGATATTTAATATACATGGGAATGCCTGCCATCTAGGAGAGGCGGTGGAGGGAAGGAGGGGAAAAATTCGGAAGAGAAGGGAGTACAAGGGATAATGTTGTAAAAAAAATTACCTATGCATATGTACTGTCAAAAAAGTTATAATTATAAAATTAATTAAAAACAAAACAAAACAAAATTTCATCTGAAAATTATTCATATCTTTTCGCCATTTATCAATTGGGAAATAACTTAATTCTTATAAATTTAACACAGTTCTTTATATATTTTAGAAATGAGGCTCCTAATTTGTATAAGATATCATCCTTTAAGCCCAAATCATGTACCCATTTTGATCTTATTTTGGTATGGGGTGTGAGATGTAGATCTATGTCAATTTTGGACATTATTTTCCAGTTTTCCTAGAAACTTTTGTTAAATAGTGAGTTCTTATTCCAGAAGCTGGAGTTTGAAGGTTTATCAAATAGTAGATTACTATAGGTCTTGATTATTGTGTTGTGTGTATCTAATATAGTCCACTAATCCACCACTCTATTTCTTAGCTAGTACCAAATGGTTTTGATGATTGCTGCCTTATCATATAGTTTTAGGTTTGGTACAGCTAAGCCACCATCCTCTCTCTTTTTTTTTTTCATTAATTCCCTTGATATTATTGACCTTTTATTCTTTCAGATGAATTTTGTTATTTTTTTCTAGTTTTATAAAATAATTTTTTGGACAATTTGATTGATATGGTACTGAAAAACTAAAACAATTTAGTCAGAATTATCATTTTTATTATATTAGCTCAGCCTATCCAAGAGCATTTGATATTTTTCCAATTGTTTAGCTTTGACTTTACTTGTGTGAGAAGTGTTTTGAAATTGTGTTCATATAGTTATTGGGTTTGTCTTGGTAGATATAACCTCATGTATTTTATTTTGTTTACAGTTATTTTAAATGGAATTTCTCTTTTTTTCCCCTCTTGCTGATGGACTTTGTCAGTAATATATAGAAATGCTGATGATTTCTGTGGGTTTATTTTATATTTTGCAACTTTTAAAAAACTGTTAATTGTTTCCAGTAGGTTTTTGGATGATTTATTTTTTAGAATTCTGTAAATATATTATTATATCATCTGTAAAGAATGATAGTTTTATTTCCTCATTGCCTATTCTAATTCCTTTAATTCCTTTTTTTTTCTTCTTGTTAAAGCCAACATTTCTAGTACAATATTGAATCCTTGTTTTACCCTTATTGGGAATGTGTCCAGCTTTTCTCCATTACAAATAATGCTTAGTGTTAGTTTTAGATAGATACTGCTTATTATTTTAAGGAAGGATCTCTTTTTTTTTTTATTCATTTTTCCAAATTATCCCCTGCCTCCCTCCACTCCCTCCCCCCGATGGCAGGTAATCCCATACATTTTACATGTGTTACAATATAACCTAGATACAATATATGTGTATAAATACCATTTTCTTGTTGCACATTAATTATTAGCTTCCGAAGGTATAAGTAACCTGGGTAGATAGACAGTAGTGCTAACAATTTACATTTGCTAAGGAAGGATCTCTTTATCTCTATGCTCTCTAGTGTATTTTAATAAGAATGGGTGCTATATTTTTTTCAAAAGCTTTTTATACATCTATTGAGATTATCATATGATTTCTCTTGCTTTTGTTATTGATATGGCCGATTATGGTAATAGTTCTCCTGATATTGAACCAGCTCTGCATTCCTGGTATAAAATCCCATTTGATCATAATGCATTATCCTGCTGATAAGTTGCTGTAATTTCTTTGCAAATATTTTATTTAATACTTTTGCATCAAGATTCATTGGGAGATTGGTCTGTAATTTTCTTTCTCTGTTTTGACTCTTTCTGGTTTAGGTATCAGTATTTGCGTCATAGAAGGAATTTGGCAGTACTTCTTTATCTATTTTTGCAAATAGTTTGCATAGTATTGGAATTAATTGTACTTTAAATGTTTGGTAGAATTCACTTGTGAATCCATCTGGCCCTGAAGATTTTTTTCTTGGGGAGTTCATTGATGGCTTGTTCAATTTCTTTTTCTAAAATGGGACTACTTAAGTAATTTATTTCCTCTTTTGTTAATCTAGACAATTTATGTTTTTTGTAAATATTCATCCATTTTAATTAGATTGTCAGACTTGATGCCATATAACTGGGCAAAAAAGTTTCTAATTATTGCTTTAATTTCTTTGTCTCAATGAACACTATTGTAATTGCATATATAAAATCTAGTGTGTGTGTGTGTGTGTGTGTGTGTGTGTGTGTGTGTGTGTGCTGGTTCTGATTCCTTCACTTTATATCAATTCATGCAGGTCTTCCCATGTTTCTCAGACTTTCTCATATCTATTATTTCTTATTTGTTGCCGTTTAGTAATTTTTTAGTTATGTCTGACTATTCATGACCCTTTTGGGGTCTTCTTGGCAAAGATTTTGGAGTGGTTTGCCATTTCCTTCTCCAGCTCATCTTATAGATGAGAAAATTGAGACAAACAGGGTTTAGAGACTTGCTTAGGGTCACACAACTACTTAGGATCTGATGTTAGATTTGAACTCAGGAAATTTTGTCTTCCTCAGTCCAGTTCTGGAACTCTATTCCCTTTACCACCTAGTTGCCCCCATTATTTCTTATGTTACAACAATACTCTATTCTGTTTACATATCACACTTTGTTCAGCTATATCTCAAATGAGGAATAGCTTTATTACCAGTTCTTTGCTACCACACATAGAAAAATATTGTTCTAAATGTTTTGCTAAATGTGGGACTTTTTTTGTCTGTCTTGGGCTTCCTTTGGTGTAGCTGACCAATAGAGGACCACTTTGTTGAAGGATAGAAACAATTAGGTAACATTTTGTAAATAATTTCAAATTGTCCTCCAGAACATCTAGACCACGTCAAAACTGGTGCTGGACTTTACTTATTATTTTCTAGCTTGTGGAACCTTCAACCCAAGCTCATGCCCTGAGGAACATTATAATAAAGAAAACACTGGCTGTTTCTATCAGCTAATAACTGTGCCTTATGAGAATCTTCTGACTGTGAAGGGCTTATTTACTCAGAATTGACTAACATGCCTCCTTTCTGAGCTCAAGGTCTTTCTTTGTTTTATCTAGCACAAGGAAGAAACTTCCAGAGGGAAAGATAAAGAAAACATCTCCCTTTCATTTCTCAGCTTCTTGCTTTTCTCCTCATCAGTTCCTGGGGGCAATAGCATAAAGGAGATTGCATTCATGAAGAGCAGCAGTAACAGTTTTCCCCCAATGAGGTTTCCTTACCAGTTAAGTACTTTTCAGACTAAGACTGAAATGTACCCCCTCCCTTAACTTTTTGGCTGCCTTAGCTCGGAGAAACAGAAATTTATAACCAGGATGCAATCCTCTTAGCAACAGGCAACTTTTCCAATTTTCTTCTGATATATAGCTCAGAGTTATACAAATCTTAGTTTATAGCAGAAACTGTTTTATAAAAGGACTGCCAGTATCTCTTCCAGGAGAAAAAAAGCATCTTAAAACAAGACTTAAACAGAGCTGTAAAGTATAGAATTCATTTTTTCTCAGTCATCCACATGAATACATTGTGAAGGAGAAAGTAAACTGTAATTGTAACTATCTTTTAAAACAGTTTTCAATAAGCAATTGGGATGGCTTCCTCTCAGATCTAATATAGACTACTTAATTTGCTTCCAAGGACCTTAATCTTTTCTCACTCATCCTAACCAATTGATCCTCCCAATAATTTCTGATAGTTCCTCCCTCATCCTACTACCTACCACACATCATACTCATTCCCATTTTTGTATCTGTTCCCCACCTTCAACACAGAATTCACATTCTGGTCCCCGTCTCCTCTATTCCTATCCTATCTATCTCTTAAGGCCAAGATCTCTTCACAAAATCTTTCTTAACTTCTCCAAATCTCTTCTCAGAATTCCCATAGCATTTATGCTTCTACCCTTGCTATCCAGAAATTTAAAAAGCAACGTATAAGTTAAATCACATTTTAAATGCTCTAAATGAGCTAAGTGCCTAACTTCATAAAACCCCCCAGTAATTCCCCCCCTCCATTTTAAAACACAGAATAATTATCTTTGGTACCTTTTCACATTCCTTTCTAATACTGCTTGGCCACTTTACCCTCTCTTTGATATTTATCTTATACCTCATTCTTACTATGCTTTCTACTAACCATCAAAAGTGGAAATTTAATAATCTGATCATAAAATATTTGCTGATAGCTTCTATATCTTGGCTGAGAGCTTCAAATATGAACCAAATATGACATCTGCATTTTAATAGGGATTCTTGAAGACTAAAAAGAACTTTTATGCTAAAAGAACAATTTTCTAATAGTGAAATTTCAGGGACTTAGGCAGACCATCTGAGGAGATATTTGGGGGATGATAGGATTTTCTTAGTATTTCTCAACTACAATATGATAGTTGTTTGTCACTATAAAGGGGGCCACGATAAGCAATAGGGTCCAATTAAATTCAATTTAATCCATGTCTAGCCCTAGTTATGTATTGTGTGGCCATAAATTTAGAGTAAGAAATGGCTACGTCCCAAACTACTCACAATATAGTTGGAAAGTGATGTGAGATGGCACTATTTAATTTTGGAATATCTAAATTTTGATTGATTCATGAATTAGTATTGGTAATTATGGTTAAAAATAATATATACCCTATTGGAATCAGTCTCAATAGGGAATGAATGAATAAAGGCAGTGCCTTATGTGGAAAAGAAACTACAGGATTTCTAGATGAGGTAAGGAAAATGTGTATAATTTTTATAAATTCTTGGTTGAAAAGAATGAATTAAAATCATTTATGAAGCATTATGTGCCAAATGTGATGCTAAGCTTTGGGGGTTACAAAGAAAAAATGAAAGTCTCAAGTTGCTCACATTCTAATTATTGGCACATATAAAGAATATCAGCTGCAGGGAACATGAAAAAGCTCAGGTTTCTTAAAGGTAAAACATTTGCTCAGATGGCAAGAAATTTAGGCTACACCGACAAGTCAGCAGTGCCCAGAAGTCTAGAGCAAAACTTCTTAAATTGTAGGTCATGACCCATATGGGGTTATGTAATTGATTGTGGGGGTTTGATTTGCATATTTATTTTATATATTTATATACCTAGTGTTGCATAAAAATTTCTCATGCAAAAGTGAGTTACAAATGGAAAAAGTAGATCTGGTCTAGAGAACATTATGGTAAGAGAGATGACTTCAGGATACAGTTGCAAGGTGGATGGAAAGACTTACTGATCCTCCAACTCATTATAAGATTAGTAGTTGGTAACTTCTAGCTTATCTAAATATGTCAATCTTTCTACCTAGGTGCTCTGATGTGATCCAAATGGGCCCCATCAGAAGAGGGGTAAAAACAAGGCAACAGAAGTACAATTATATCTGTCAGATGACCTACCAACAGAGGAAAGCTAGGGAAAGATTCACCCAAGAGTACAATTAACAAGAGATTCATAAATGATCAATGAAAGAGGTTCAGACCCAGTCCACCATACTGGAGTGTACAAGGACCAAGCAGAAGAGACAATTTTGTTCATGAGAACTGAAGGCTTGAATCAGTCAAAAGAACTAGCTTGTAAAATCTGTTTTATGGGATTATTCAAAACAAAATGGAAAGATGAAAGACAAAGAGCTTTTGCTGGGGACATTGAAACCCTTAGATATCCTAGAATTCAAGGGTGATAACTCTGATACCTAGATAGAAAAAGATTGTTGTTTTTCCCTTGAAAGTTTTAGATTAAGGACAGGGAGCAAAATAGGCTTTCCAAGTGCATATTAATGGGTTAGGAATATGGATCCAGTGATCACTGGACCAAACCCAGAAGATTCATAGAGAAATTCCCACCTGAGTTAGACTTCTACATACCTTTTAAAAGGCTATGGCAGCAGAGTCTGGAGTACTCCAAGGAGCAGCCAACTCTGTGGCCAGGGAACTGGAACAGCATTGATATTAAAGACCAGACTGAAAAAAAAATGTTTTAGGTAATTTTTTTTTTTTTTAGGAAGGGTGGAAAATTAGCCTGAGGCTGGTGGAGGATCAATATTAAATTAAAAGAAACCTTGTGAAATGGGAAATCTACAAACTTTTAAATATTCTTACTATATCTCCCTCTCTTCATGATATGTTTCCTTCCCTATAAGGGGATATGCTCTTTAAATTGGTGTGCTGTTATTAGGAAACAACAGGAAGGGTTGTTTCTATGTTGGCTGGTTCCAGTTCTTTGGCTATTGGAGCCAAGAAAATCCTTGTAGTCTTCCCTCTGATGAGGACATGGGTTATGGGGAATCTAAAGACAAGGAGAAATAGTAATAATTTAAAGAAGGATATTGGACTTTTTAAAGGTTGGGAAGAAATGATAGTAAAGAATTTAGGATGCCAGCTATACCAACAGCACTGTAATGAGACAGATCTGTTGTTGTTGCTCAGTCATTTGAATGTGTTCAATTTTTTGTGACCTTGTAGACCTAGAATGTCCGTGGAGTTATCTTGACAAAGATTCTGGAATGGCTTGGTCTTTCTTTCTCCAGTGACAAATGGTGTTAAATGACACCACTAGAAAATGTCTGGGGCTGGATTTGAACTCAGGTCTTTCGGACTCTAGGCCCAGTGTCCTATCCACTGAACCACCTAGCTATCTCCTGGGAACAAGATTAACATGTGTGAAATATTGAAATAGCATGTAAAGGCAGAATGTGACTCTGTGTCCAAATATGAGGATGGAAACTGGTATACCAAATTCTTAATCATTGTGCAGGGAGAGAGTTGATCAGGGACCAGAGCTCTCACATAAAGCAAAATGGATAGATAGGAATTTAGTGAATACTTAGAATCATAGTATATTAGAAAAATTAAATATATGTATAAAATCAAACTATATATATATATATATAATACACCTAAAATACATTTATTTAGAGTTTACTATGTGCGAGATACTTTATTAAGGGCTAGGGATAGAGATACAAGCAAACAGCATAGTGATTGTCCTCAAGAAGCTTACATTTTAGTAGGTGAATATAATGCAAAAGGGAACCTGAAAAGGGGGAATAGTTGGTAATCAAGAAGTGAGGTGAAAGCTTGATCCTAGGTAAGAAAAAAATGAAAATTCAATCTACCAAGAAATTCTAGGGTGGTTCCTAAGGTGCAATCCAATGGAGAAACTGAGACTCAGAGAGAAGACTTTGTGGCAGAATCATGACTAGACACCTCCCCTTCCCAAAGGCATTTGGGAAGATGAGATGTAAACAACATAGCTTCAAAGAGCCATATACTTTTCTTATTGACTCAATTTGGCTAATGCATGTCTCCTGACTCCTTTCCCAATTCTTTTTGGCTGCTACTTTTCTAATCCCTGATGGTTTGTTTGACTGAGGGCAGGGCCCATAGTAGCCAAAGAGGATGCTTAAGTATGGGGCTGACTTCTCTCGCATCTATTTCTTCTGCCAAAGTTGATACTCAACTCCCCTTGGGGGAGGTCAGTGGAGCTTTTGCCCAGGGCCCAATAACAGTCATTGCTTGGCTCTTCTGCAGGGGAGGGCAGCAGAATGGCTGAACTGAAGTGATTTACAGAGAAATAATTCCCAGCAAAGGATTCTAGGGACCTTATAAACTAAAAAAAACTATAGCAGCCTGACTTCTCTCTTTCCAAGATAGAATTAATCCCACCTAAATCTCTGTAGATCATTTCGTATTTTTTTTTTAAAAAGATAATATACTAATCCCAGGACCCTGTGCTGTTTCTTAGAGGCATTTAAACTACAACCTCATTAGTACGGTAGTTGGATGAAGAAAGGTTTGGAATTAGGAAACTAGCTGTTGGACAGACTTGGTATTAAAGGAGTGTACAAGGAGAAAAAATCATATCCTTTCAGCTCCAGGCTCTGGCTCCTTATCATATAGTCTTAGGATCTCTTTTGCACAGATACCAGATATTTTTTTCTTATGTTCCCTTCTCTCACGATTTCAGTTTCCTCATTTATAAAATGAAATGCCCTTTAAGATATATTTAAAGTTTTCTCTATCTCCACATACATCCTCCCATACTTCCTCATTTCTACCTCTTAGAATCACTAATGCCTTCAAAACTCAGCTCATTACACTTTTTACATGAAATCTTTCCTGATTGCACCTAATTGCTTTTCTGCTGGTGCTTTCCTTCTCAAATTATCCTGTATTTATTTGTTATTATTTTGTATTTACTTATTGTGTATATGTTGCTTTTCCTTCATTGTTGGTTAATAGAAGCTCATTGTTGTCAGGAACAGTTTGTTTTTCTTGCCTTTGTTTCCCCAGTGCCTCTCGCTGATTTAAATAGACTTAAGTCTTCTTGTAGAATGCTTGCCCATTCTATACTTTGCCCTCACTATTTCCTATATGTGAAATGCCCTCCTCTTCATCTCCATTTTTTTAAATCCAATTCAATGTTATCTCTTTGAAATAGTCTTCCCTGGTTCTTCCATAAGAAATGATCTTTGCTTCCTGTGGCCTCATGATGTCCATGTTAAATCTATCTTATACTCTTATTCTAGCTTATTCTACAATATGCTTGTTATATAATTATTAGTTGTTGCTCATGTGTGTGAGATATTGTCCCTTGCAAGGAGCAATGATAAGTTCCATGATGAAATGAATCAGGCATCCTTGTCTTAAATACCTCTGATGCTCCCCAATATTTACTGCGATGCTTTGCATATACTAAGTATTTAATTTAACTAAGTTGGGAAAAAAACAACAATTCTTTTCTATCTAAGTACCAGAGTCATCATCCCTGAATGAGTCTTCATAGTTTGGATGCCAAGTGAAGGAATTTCTTTGGTAGCAAATGAATTTTTCCACAAGGCCAAAGATCTAAATGATGGGAACTTTACAGATCAACACATATTGATCTTGGAAGGTTAGAGTACAGATCCCATAGAAGTCTGTGGTCTCTCTCCATTGTCTTCTCCCTCTAGGCTGACCAAATGCAAAGCTAATTCCAAGGGTCAGGAGCTGGGTAAGAGTACAGACACATAGGCACTCTGGTGTCAATCAGTTTGATAGAAGAAACTAGTGGAATTCCAGTGGAATACTGGATTTAGACTCATGAGACCAAATTTCAAATCTCTAACTTGTCCACTGTTCTAGACAATCCAATTAGCTTTTTTGATCCTCAGTTCCTCATTTGTAAAATGAGAGGATTAGTCTCTTCTAATTATACAATGATTTTACTTTGCTATACTATTATGCTAGAAAGGTATCTTAGACTCCTTATATTGGCTAAGAGGCAGTAAGACAGGGTCCATCTATGGTTTTAGAACTTTATAAAGTTCCTTGACTTTATAAGACACAGTGCACTGGTTGGATCCAGAATTTTCCCAGACTCCACAGTTACAAGATTCCAAGCTCATCTGCCATCATCGCCAGGTTAGCCATTTGAAGAAACAGAAAGGGGTCAACCCAGGTCTTTCAAAGGTGTTTAATTGAAGATACTAGAAAATACAGCAAAAAGCTATTTTCTTTAGACCAAAAAATATTTTATTGCTATCTTCTGTTTTTACATAATCATTTCCAAATGTATTTCTTTTCCTTAATCTTTCCCAGAGAACCAGCACTTGCAACAGAGAATGAAAAAGAAAATGAAAAAAAAAGCATTTTTAGCAAAACCAATGTTTTAACACTCACGACAATATATTAACTAAATCATTGATTGCCAAATGATCCACATCTGTGTTACTTTGCCTCTTCAGAGAAATGGAGTAGAGAGGGAAGCTATTTTCTCATCTATTCTTTGGGGATCAAGCTTGGTAACACATTATAATTCACAATATTCAACTTCAAGGAATTTTTTGGTTTTATTGTTGTACCCATTTATGTTTTTTTCGGTAATTGTGCATATTGTTTTCTTGGTTTCACTTACTTTACTCTGCCTCCACTCATACCAGTTTTCCCATGCTTCTCTGAATTCTACATATTCACAGTGATATTCTATTACATTCATGTGCCACAAATGGACTATCCATTTCTCAACTGTTAGCACTTACTTTGGTCACTTGACATTGACTTCTGGTTGTCCATGGGGTATTATCCTGACTCTTTACACCTGTTCTGGACCAGTCCAGTGTCTGGTATGGATGACCTCCTCATCTCTACCTCTCAGTCTTATTCTTCCTTTAAAGGTTAGTTTGTATACTACTTCTATGGGAAACTTTCCCCAGTGTTCCTAGATGATAGTGTTATCTCCTTTATCAAAATACAGTGTATCTAGTTACCTGTGCATACATTGTAGCCTGACAGAATTAAAGTTCTTTGAGGGTAGGATGGTTTTATTCTTATCTAGTTCTCCTCAGTGCACAGTGCCTTGTGCAGAGTAGGTACACATAATGTCACACTGTGTGTGTGGGAAGTGCAGATTGAGGTAGAAATTCTAAATTTACTAAGATTGAATATTCAAGGGCTGCAAGAAAAATGTTCTGGGTATGTGCCGGTGATTTGAGACTTGTATTGCCTGTCGAGTGTGATATCCATTTCAAAGTCCTTTGTTGAGTACTCTGTGGGAAAGAAACAAGGAGTCTCCTGAGTTTTTAGCTGGGACCTTGACCACCAGGAACTGTGAAACCAGGACTTCAGCAAAGCTCCATGGAGCAGCCAAATGGGACTGGCACCATCTTCTCAGAAAATAGTGCCAGAGTGATGCTGTAAAGCCAGGCAGGGAAACCATGGAGGGAAATACCAGGTGAAATATATCAGTGACATTCATGCATGGAGGGGACATGTAAGAGAGGCAACATGATAAGGAATAGAGAATGCTGGGCTTGAAATCAGGAAGACCTAATTCAAATCTCCTATACTTATTAGCTGTGAGCAACGTACTTAACCTTTGAGACTAAATATATATAAAATGGGTATAATAAAATCTGTACTACCTCCTTCCCAATATTGTTTTGAGATTCAACTGGGATAATATATGTAAAGCTCTTTTCAAGCTTTAAAGTATTCTATAAATGTCAGTTATTCTTAGAGGTAGAACACTGACATCTTCATGACAGCCAGGACTATAAGTAGCCAATACTGTAGGTCCCCTAGGGGAAGCATGTGATCATTGGCAGGAACTGTTATTTTCCTCAGACTCCTGTGTGTGATCTATTTGTTTTCTCTGACCTGTAAATAAGCTTGTTCATTCTTTATGCCTTGTGCTGCCTGTATTGACAAGGGGAGTTGTTGACAGCCTATCAGTTGTACTTCTCTGGGCCTCTCCAACATGCTCCAGGAATCTCATCATCCAGTAAGGTCACTTCAGCTCTGGAACTCATTTCTCACTAGTACCCTCTGCCCTTGTGGCCTTTCCCTCTCTTTGATTGGAAAGGGAGACTTATTCTCCTGGAAATTCCATTTAAGGAGGGAGCCTAGGTCAGCCCTCTCTTCATTTCTTACCCAGCTGTGCTTCTCTGGATTTCTCTATCATTTTTCTGAACCATGTACTTGTTCCCACCTTCCACCCTATTTCTTTAGTTTCCGTTTGTTTGTTGTCTGATTAGGCTTTAAGTTCCTTGAGGTCAGGGGCTGGGCTTTCTTTTGTATTTCTCTCTATACCCAGTGCTTAGCTTGTGACATAGTAGGTATATAATAAATGTTTACTTTCATATGGTGTTAGAAAAGTACTCAGATTATTTGGGTAAATGACTCAGAAAAGGATAATTCAAAATTTACTTGGATTCTTCTTCTCAGGAAAGAACCTCTGATCTAACTTTCATCCTTTTTTATGCAATAGGTCGGTTAGAAGGGCTGCTTCCATGGTACAGGTTTATACAGGTCAACCATTAATACCTTAAAGGTATCTTTCAATTTATTGACTAATTCTGTATTTAATTTTACTATCTGAAGAACTAGGATACTCCATGGAATATTTTGGATATTTTCTTCTTAATGAATAAATTTGCAATTTTCTTCTCATTTCTTAATCATCTGGCTCTACCTATCCCATTTTATTAAATATTTATTAAAAGAGAGTACCCCTTTCTCATTGGTCATTATTTATGCATTTCTTTATATTAAATATCATAATTTCCTATGATAAAATAAATACTAAAATCACTGAATATTTAACTTATTAATAAATGAAATCAATAATACAACAAAGACAAAATACTTATATTATTTTAATTATAAGAAAGATCATAGAGTTACCTCAAATCTTCACTATAATAGCAGATTATTCCTTTTCTCATGGAAAAATACTTTTCTATTCAGTTCATTCAAGATACCAGTTGAAGTCTCTCAAAAATATTCTATATTTCTCCTCAAGATAAGAATTAGTTTCAGCATTTCAGAAATGTTATTTTAGTTCTTTTCATTTCTTCTTTCTTTAGCAGGTAACAGTTTCTCCAGAACTGTGCTATAAACTGCTAGTTCACTCACAGACTCTTCATATAATTCTCTTGATAATATTTCTTCTGAACAGTTGACATTTCTAACAAGAAGTTTCTCTTCACTTTCTTTTTCTGTCCTCTCTTCAGAAGGATCTTGAACAAAACTCCAAAAATCAACTAGAAGTTTGACAAACCAAATTACACTTTAAACAACATTCCATTTGTCTTTTAAAGATATCCATAATCTTTGAGGAAAATCCAGTCAAATAGGTAGGAGTGGGATGGAACCAGTCTGATATGACTAATTAAATAGTTAAATTATTGTTAAATTTTTAGTGTGAGAGTTTACATGTTGGAAATTGGAAATTATACAAATCAAGATTTGACTTGTTGTTTTGCTAATTGTGATGAAGATAATGTTAATAATTTAGGCTAAACATTTATCAGAATATCATTTGAAACAGACATTATATTAGAATAACAGAATTAGAGCTGGAAAGGGCCTTAGCTATCATCTAATCTAACCATATCTCCATGGATTGGGTTGATCCACAGTTTTCTCATCTATAAAAACAGTGATTTAATAATACCTACCTTGCCTGTTTTAAGTAAAGTACTTTGCAAAGTTCCATGGAAGTGGGAACTATTATTGCCTGGTACAAGGCAAAGAATACTGGATTTTTAGTCAGAGACTTGGATTTAAATTTCACTTCTGCAAGCTAGGTGGTGCAAGTGAAGAATGGGACAGACCTGGAATCAGGAAAAATTGAGTTCAAATCCATATTTAGATACTTTAAACTTAGTGACCCTGAACAAATTATTTAATCACTATCTTCTTTAGTTTCCTCAACTATAAAATAAGGAAACAAAAGCATTCACTTGTTCTAAAGATTAGATGATAATTTAGATAATATCTGTAAAGAGTTATGCATAATGCCTACCATATAGTAAGTGCTTAAAAGATGCTTTTCTTGCCTCCTTCCCTCTCTCCTTCCCTCTCTCCTTCCCTCCCTCCTTTCTTCCTCTCCCCTCCTCCCCTCACTTCTTCCCCTCTCTCCCTCCCTTCCTTCCTTCCTTCCTTCCTTCCTTCCTTCCTTCCTTCCTTCCTTCCTTCCTTCCTTCCTTCCTTCCTTCCTTCCTTCCTTCCTTCCTTCCTTCCTTCCTTCCTTCCTTCCTTCCTTCCCTCCTTCCCTTCTCCCTTCTTTTCTTCCTTCCTTTCTTCCATGCAAAAATATGTTCATTTATAGAAATCCATGAAATCACAATTGAAGTATATTAGAGTCTTGCTCTACACCCACATGAATTTTCAGAGTATTGAGGCATTTATATATATATATATATATATATATATATATATATATATATATATATATATATATATATATATATATGTATATGTGTGTGTGTGTGTGTGTGTGTGTGTATGTATTTATCTATATCCATCTCTCTCTATCTGTCTCTCTATAAATGAAACATACTGGTTGTATGAGTCACTTTGCCTTCACTTTAATCTCTATTTGCCTCAGTTTCCTAAACTGTAAAATGGGGATTTATTTCCCAGAGTTATTGTGAGAATCAAATGAGATAAATTTGTAAAGAACTTAGCAAGGTACCCGGGATATAGCTGTCTCTTAATAAATGGTTCTTCCTTCTCTCATCATTTTACTTCTGACAAATATAAACTTATTGGCTTAAATTTAGAATGAATCAAATAGAGAAAAACACTGCCCCATTCTCACAGCCTTATGTTATATTTCTATTAAAACCTTAGCCCCATATCTCCCTTTCAGTACTCATTTACTTTTATATTAGCCCTCAGTCGATCGATTGCCAAAATTTGAAAGACCATGAAGAAATAATACAGGTTGTTTTTGATTTCATTCTTAATGGTGTTTCTTGCTGCCTTCCTGTTTTCCCTCCAAAAAAAGGGGGAGCTTTATGTCTGCTGTGGTGTCATCTAAGAGGCCTGATCCTATTTAATTCACTCAAGCAGTCAACCATAAAGACATTTTTCAGAAATAAAGACAACTCCTGTAACTTTTTAATTAAGGCTTAAAAGCCCTTAATTAAAGAGACATAAATCATGGAGAGACCTTTAAATCTTCATAATCTTTCATGGCACTGGGTATGTGATACCCAATCATGTTTGTATTGACCTCAGCAGCAATGAAGATAGGGAATTATCAATGCTGGGAGATTTGTAAATGTCCACTTGGCTTCTTCCTTTTTCTGTTAGGGTTAGATGGTGGCACAAGGATACCATTAGGATGGATGGATTTATATCTGGACAGTCAGGCCTGATGCTGCCATTCCACTTTTGGTTCAAACTCTTGAAGTTCCTGTTGGTGAAGAAGTAAGAGTTAGGGCCTAGTTAAAGATAGTGGATAGCTTGCTGGCCTGGAATCAGGAGAGGCTGGCTTTAAATCTCACCTCAAACACTCACTAGCCATGTGGTCATATATAAATCAAGTCACATTTCTCAATTTCTAATTCTTTATCTGTAAAACTGGAATGATTTGAATACCTGTACTTTGTATTTCAAGACTTGCTTTGAGACTCCAATAAGATAATACAGTTAAAGTACTTTGTAAATGTTAAAGAACTTATGTAAATGTCAATTATTATCATTATCACTATCATCATCCCACTTGTTTTCAACTTAAGGAAAATTATTTGGTTTCATAGGCCAGAAAGGACCTCTCTGTCTACACTCAAAATTCTTGACTTTTAACCATAAGAACAGAAACTTTATTTTATGTAAACTTTGTATTTTTTCCTGTACATACATTTTTTTCAGGTTAGATATCTTGAACTGGAAGTGGACAATGAATTGAATCAAGAACTGAATGTAAATGGACAGTGGGTTGGATTATTTTTGGGAAACCGCAAAGTTCCTTATGCATCTCTTTAAGACCAAATTATAACTGATATTTTTAATACCAATATTATTCCAGTCCTGTTATATAGCTCTGGGAAATAGAATGTTATAATCCCCAAGGAATTGGTAGTTATTTTCACCCTGAAGGCAATGGAAAGGTTATAGTGGAAAGATGATTATAAAAAGTCTGTAATATATAAGAAGGAAAAATGGAGTAAAGAACATCAATCAAAGAAACATAAGAGCAAAAAAGGCAAATTGGACCATGTGTTATAAGAGAAAAATAAATTGACAGCCTTCCTTTGTGTTATATTGGTTTTTCAATAAGATCAAAAGAAAGCAAGCATGGAACCTTCCATAGTGAATGGTTCTTGTGTTGAACATATATGTGACATATAGGTAGACAATAGATAGAGAGGTGAGGTTTCAGGAAGACCAGAGCTCAAACCACCTTCAGATATATATTAACTAGGTGATTCAGGACAAGTCATTTAACTTTTGTTTGCCTTATTTCCTCATCTGTAAAATGGGGATAATAACAGCACCTACTTCCCAGGATTGTTGGGAGGATGAAATGAGATGAACTTTATTTTTTTAAAAAAGTACCTTGCACACAGTAGATGCTATATAAATGCTTATCCCCTTCTCCCTCCTTCCAAAAAAAGTTTTAAATATTGGGAAGAATGTAGTGATGGGAAACTCACTTAGAAATGTAGGATTTGGAACTGGAAGGAACCTTAGAGAATAAGGAAAGAAATCTTAAAGATGATACCTTAAAGCCTATGAGGCATCAGAGGCTACCACGCACAACTATCCTAATATTTTACAGATGGGGAAACTGAGGCCCATTTCAAGTAACTTGTCAAAAGTTATATAGTATGTAATGTGATTCAGTGCCCAAAGTTAGGACTTTTTCTATTATTTAACACAGACTCACTGTACCAAACCCCTTATTGTATTAAAGCCCGGGCCAGACAGTGAGTTAATGGCAGAAATGAGATCAGAGTCAGTTCTCCTTCTTCCTTTGCCATCTTTCCCTTAATGCTTGGTCTGAATTGGGGAACAACTTTCTAGGCTATCGCTAATTATTTGGAAAATGATTCAAAAATATCAAAAATGTTAAGTTTAATTGTAAAAAGCACACACCAAGAAATAATACTACATTTGTGTATTAAGTCAGGGCTGGGCAGGGAGAGTTGGTATGTCCTTAAAACAAACTAACTTAATCTTCAGGATGGGTCATTAAATGAATGGCACTGACTCTGAAAGCCTGGAAATTACTGTTGGTCTAAAAACTTAAATCTTTGACTTGAACCAAATAATTCTTTATTCTTGTCAGGTTTTTCACTTTTTCAGCACTTGTTCGTTGTTATAGCCATAGGAACTGAAACCTAGAGACACTAAGATCAGACAACTAGTAAGTGACAGGAAAGAACAGACTTTAGAGAGACTTAGATAATTCAGAGTTAAAACTAAGATGTCCCTGTTGGGAATGGTTGAACAAATAGTGGTATGTGAGCATTAGAGAATACTAGTGTACTATAAGAAATGATGAGCAGGATGCACTCAGAAAGACCTGGAAGGATTTCCATGAGCTGATGTGAAATGTACTTTGTACAAAGGAACAGCAATATTTTAAGATAATCAGCTATGAATGACATAACTTTTCTCAACAATACCAAGACAGCTCTGAAGGATTTTTGATGAAAAATGCTATCCTTTCCCAGAGAAAGAATGGATGATAGCTGAATACAGATTGGAGCATACTTTTTAAACTTTCTTTTTCTTTTTAAAAAATTAATTAATTAATCTTTAAATTTTTTATTATCTAATCTAATACATTTATAATTTATAATAAATTAATAATCTAATAATTTTTTAATTAATTGATTAATTTTTATTTTCAAAACATATGCATGGGCAATATTTCAACACTGACCCTCACAAAACCTTCCATCCTTTCTTCCTCCCATTCCCTCCCCTAGATGTCAGGTGGTCTAATACATGTTAAATATGTTAAAATATATGTTAAATCCAATGTAAGTATATGTATTTATACAATTATCTTGCTGCACAAGAAAAATCAGATTAAGAAGGTAAAAACTGAGAAAGAAAACAAAATGCAAGCAAACAACAACAAAGAATGAGAATGCTATTTTGTGTTCCACACTCTGTTCTCACAGTCCTCTCTCTGGGTGTATATGGCTTCTTCATCACTGAACTGTTGTTGAACAAGTAGAACTGTTTTGAATCATCTCATTCTTGAAGAGAGCCACATCCATCAGAATTGATCATCGTATAGTCTTCTTGTTACCATGTATAATGATCTCCTGGTTTTACTCATTTCACTATCAGTTCATCCAAGTCTCTCCATGCCTCTCTGAAATCATCTTGTTGGTTGGTTCTTACAGAACAATACTATTCCATAATATTCATATACCACAATTTATTTAGCCATTCTCCAATTGATGGGGATCCATGTAGTTTCTAGTTTCTTGCTACTATAAAAAGAGCTTCCACAAGTATTTTTGCAATGTGGGTCCCTTTCCCTCCTTTAAGTTCTCTTTGGGATATAAACCCAGTAGAAACACTGATGGATCAAAGGGTATGCACAGTTTGATTACTTTTTGAGTACAGTTCCAAACTGATCTCCAGAATGGTTGGATCCGTTCACGATTCCACCAACAATATATTCGTGTCCTAGTTTTCCCATATTCCCACCAACATTCATCATTATTTTTTCCTGTCATCTTAGCCAATCTGAGAGGTATGAAGTGATATCTCAGAGTTGTCTTAATTTGCATTTCTCTGATCAATAGTCTCGAAATGGTTTTAATTTCTTCATCTGAAAATTATCTGTTCATATCCTTTGACAATTGGAAAATAGGTTGAATTCTTATAATTTTGAGTCAATTCTCTATATATTTTAGAAATGAGGTCTTTATCAGAACCCTTAAATGTAAAAATGTTTTCCCAGTTTATTGCTTTCCTTTTGATTTTTATCTGCATTAGTTTTGTTTGTACAAAATCTTTTTAATTTAGTATAATCAAAATTATCTATTTGGTGTTCAGTTATGAGTTCCAGGTCTTCTTTGGATTAAAAATTCCTTCCTTCTCCAAAGATCTGAGAGGGAAAGTATTCTATGTTCTTCTAATTTGCTTATAATGTCACTCTTTTTGTCTAGATCATGAACCCATTTTAACCTTATCTTGGTATGTGGTGTTAGGTGTGGGTCATTGCCTATTTTCTTCCATCCCAGTTTCCAATTTTCCCAGCAGTTTTTGTCAAATAATGAGTTCTTATACCAAAATCTGGAGTCTTTGAGTTTGTCAAACACTATATTGCTATAGTTATTGACTATTTTGTTCTGTGATCCTAACCTATTCCACTGATCAAATACTCTATTAGTCGGTACCAAATGGTTTTGATGACTGCTGCTTTATAATATAGTTTTAGGTTTGGCACATCTAGACCAACTTCATTGGCATTTTTTTCATTGATTCCCTTGAAGTTCTTGACCTTTTGTGCTTCCAGATGAACTTTGTTATTATTTTTTCTAGTTTTGTAAAATAATTTCTTGGGAGTTTGATTGTATGGCACTAATAAGTAGATTAATTTAGGTAATATTGCTGTTTTTATTATATTCACTCAACCTACCCATGAGCACTTGATATTTTTTCAACTGATTAGATTTTACTTTATTGTGTGAAAAGTGTTTTGTAGTTGTGTTCATATAGTTCCTGACCTTGACAGATAGATTGACAAATATTTATACTATCTATAGTTATTTTGGATGGAGTTTCTTTTTGTAGCTCTTGCTAGTGGACTTTGTTAGTAATATATAAAAATGCTGATGATTTATGTAGATTTATTTTGTATCCTGCAACTTTGCTAAAGTTGTGAATTATTTCCAGTAGATTCTCTAGCGTTCTCAAAGAATACCATCTGAAAAGAGTGATAATTTGGTTTCCTCATGACTTACTCTAATTCCTTTAATCTTTTTCTTCTCTTATTACCAAAGTTAACATTTCAATATAATATAATATATATTGATGTAATATTAAAAAATAATGATGATAGTGGGCAACCTTGTTTCAATCCTGATCTAAACTTTATTTTTCTTGAAGAATGATTATTTATGATTTATTTTATAACATGATTATTATGGAAATGTTTTGCACAATTACACATGTATAGAATATATTGAATTGCTTGCTTTCTCAGTGGTGGGGGGCAGAGAGAAGAAAGGAGAGAATTTAAAACTCAAGGTTTTAAAAATGGCTTTTACATGTACCTGAAGGAAAATAAAAAAACTAAACAAAATTGTTTCCTTCTTGTTGAAGGAAAGGGAGGAGGCAGCTGAACATCAAGGTTCATTCACCTCTCTGATTTTTATGAAGTACCAAATAAACAAAAGGGATTAGACAAGTGTGGCTTTGTCCCAGCAAACAAATAGAGTAGACCTTTCCTCTCAGACCTCAAAGAGCACTTTGTGTTGCAATTTTGTAATGTACTCATCATGCAAAATTGTGAATTATAGTTACCTATATTTGTGTATTGCTCCCATATGATAAGTAAAATAACAGTGGGTACTTTGTTCTATCTAGATTTTGTTTCTTTCCTGGCATATAGCACAGTGGTATGCATATATTAGGCAATTAATAAATATTCATGAAAGAAAGGAAAGCAGGGTGGGGAAAAGGGAGGGAGGGATCCTTAAAATGCTATAAAAGGTACTTTTTCCTGAGGCACAGATCAAATTAGACCTGTGAAATTTTGAAATTCTATAATTCTATATTAGTTAATATTTAGATATACCTCTGAATACTTAGTTCAGTTGATCTTTCTTTGGGATTGACTTGCCATCTTCCCTCTCTGATTCACCATTCATGTGGTTTTCTCAATGGAGGCCAGTGAAAATTTCCCTAGTAGGATAGGCTCTCATAATTTTTTGATATAAAATCAATTACATACAGAAGACTGGGAGTCAGAGTCAGTCCTAAACAATATTGTGAAATGAAATAAGAGATCTAATGAAAAATGTAACCAGCTTTTCCCATCAGAAGAGATGGGTTCAAGTTCTTGTCCTCACATTTGATGGCCTTATTACTATAACACTCAGCTCCAATTTTTTTATTTGTATAATATTTGTGCTATCTATATCAAGTGAGTCTGGAGTTAAAGTTTATATTGAGTTCATATCTGATTTCATCTGACTTACTAGCTGTGTGGCTGAGAAAACCACCTGAAAGCCTTAATTTCCTCATCTGTAAAATGAGCTAGAAAAAGAAATGACAAATCACTTTTGTATCTTTGTCAAGAAAACCCCACTAAGGGATCTCTAAGAATCAGATGTGACTAAACAGCAGCAATAATAAACCCTAATAACATAAAATACTGTCAGAAAATTGCTTTGCAGATTTTAAAGTGACATATAAATCTGGGTTTTCCTAATTATTTTTTATTATGGTCTCCTTTTGCAGAGCAAATTAGCATTTCATAAACACAAACACATGCAGCCGTTATTAAGTGTTGGGCACATAGTAAGCACTCAGTAAATGTTTCTTTTTTATTATAGCTTTTTATTGACAAAACATATGCATGGGTAATTTTTCAACATTGACCCTTGCAAAAACTTCTGTCCCAACTTTTCCCCTCCTTCCCTCTACCCCTTCTTTCCTTAGATGGCAGGTAGACCCATTCAGTAAAAGTTTCTTGATGCTAACATAGGCAGGGACTTAATATATTGTTCCTCTGGGTAATTTGTGTATTTTGAAAGAAGATACTTGGAAATCAAAAAGATTGACATCAGTGGTGTCGAACTCAAATAGAAACAGGGGCCACTAAACTATGCATAAGAATCCTTGTGAATTGTATGTTGACTTAGAAAACCATATATTAACATTATCTATATTTTGTTGTATTTTGTCATGCCCAAGGAGTTTTCTAGGCTTTGATTTCTTTTTTTGTAAAATAAGAGGCACGGCTCTGAAATCTATACAAATGTGTGGTCAGTCATTTCTCTATTTACCCAAAGTTTTAAGTTATTGGTAACTTGTAATTTCTATATTCTCTCTCTTAGGCTGTGCCTATAATGTGACAAATACAACTTTGGTCAGTTTGATTCACTGAGGATTAATCTTAATGCCACGTAAATCATGAAAGCAATCCTGCCAATTTCCAATTCTAGCTCCAAATCTAATAATAGAATCAAATTAAACGGACTAACTCCTTCCTCCCTCTATTACTCTGTTGCAAATAAACTTGGCTTAGCCCACTTCAAACTCAACTATGGTATTCTCAGTCCTGAGACAGATCCATCTGAAGCAAATCTGTCTAGGGGACCCAGGACACCAAAATTTACAGGATAAAAATTTTAAAAAATGATAATAATACACATATTCTGCAATTTAAAATTTTGGTATATTTACATTTCAAGAACACATTTCAGTAGCATGGAAACAATTAAGTTTAGCACATAATGAGAATTATTCACAAAAATAGGAAGCTATCAGATGCAAATTTTCCTCTTAAATTCTCCCTTACCTATAGCCATACCCTCATGAATCCTTTTCCCCTTTCTTGGCCTTTTCCTCTCCTGCTCCTTTTTTGCTAGTAGGATTTCATGATCTTCTGGGATCCCCCCTCGAAGGAATAGTGTTTCTCCCAAGGACTTCCTTCCTACTCAACTGAATTTGTCTTTATTTCTTTTTATGTTCTTTCGGTAAATTACAAAGTTTATTTGAAAGCACAGTTTGTGCTGCCATCCCTAGACACCAAAATTACTAGTTATTTCTCTGATTTGAAGTATACCATCCCACTTAGGATCTGATGTTATCAGTCTTGCTCCTTAAGATTCTTACTCCCACTTAATGGTCATATTACAGCAACTGGTTTGTTATTTCCCGGGCACAATTTTATGGGGTCATTTCCTGATTCTCTTTTTGAGTCCTTCCATCTTGGAGTCACAAAACTGTTTTAGTTGTGAGAATTTTTAAAATTTCATTTTATTATTATCATGCCCAACACATGATGATAGATTGTGGTTATATAAATTAAGCAGGATGTAAATATTTATTAAGTATAAGCATCATGTCAGACACTGTACTAAATGCTGCAAATACAAATATGAAAAATGAAAGACATTCTTTGCCCTCAAAAAGCTTACAATTTATTAGGGGAAGACAATACACACAAGTTAGCTGGAAGGGAGATGAGACAGGGAAGATACCCTGCACAGGCACATGGTAGAAAAAACTAGAGATCTCCCTAGATAGTGCAATCAAGTGAGAAATGAAGAGGTGTTCTGAGCTGAGAGCCTTCTTTAAAGGAAGTTTTGGAGGGCTTGCTCTACCCTCTACTCAGAAAGACAGAAAGTGGTTATGACTGCATTATACAGGATAATGGGATATTAAAAGATAACTTTTCCCAATAATGAGCTTTTGGAGCATGATAAAGAAGTCAAAGAAAACCCTAAGTAATGTAGGGAGGTGAGAAATGAGAAAGGAAGTATTTACTCGGGGGTAAACAACTAAGGAAATCAATGTGATTTACAGAAGTCCAGAGACAAAGGAATTTTTATTCCATTCTTTATTATTGATCATTGCAAGATCTTTGTCTCATTGGGTCTACTTTCCCTGCCTCTGTAAATGACAAAAGGATGTCACATTTAGTGGTAATAATGATGATAAATAATAATATAGTAGGTGACATTATGTATTTAGTACTTTAAGGTTTATAAAGTGATTTACAAGTATAATTTCACTTGAGTCTGCATGTAAAAGGGCAAAATGCACTGCTATTTTGTTAAGTATGAAAAGTCAAACAAAATAAGCACTGCCTACCTCAAAAATTTAATATCTTCAAGAAAGGAAACCAATCCAAGTTCATTGGTTTAGAGCTGAAATGTTCTTAGAGGTCATCAATCCAATTCCTTCGTTTTCCAGTGGGGGAAACAGAGGTCTTAAGCTATTAAGTGATTTATTCAAGATCATATAGGTAGTATATGCACTACATACATACATATGTATACATATAAATGTATGAATACGAACATGCATATATAAACATAGATTGCATGTATACATAGACAATATATGTATATATGTATGTTTACACACAAATATATACATATACACATACATTTTTATATATAATGCAGCATAATTCTTTGTCTTGACAACAGATGGAAACAGCCACAAATAACTTTGCTAAATTGTCACATGTGAGGACTGACTGGTCAGCAGTTATCAGTGCTATCCCCGGTCCCTCATCAGGGACCTTTTTCTCTTTGGTGAGAGGAAGTTCTCAAGACATTCACTAGAGTGATCAAAAGGTTGGCAGTCAGAGAGTGAGTGAGTGAACCTAAAAGGGACCGGGTCTCTTTGTCTGGAAAGAAAAGGCTGTAATAATGATGGTAATGAGTGTAATGATTGAATAAGAGTAATCAATCATTACTATCCTTTATGATGGTGGAAGATTCCTATGAGAAGATGGTGATCAGTTATTCTCCATCCTCAATAAGGACAAACAACAGGAAATGGATCTTCATTGGAGCAGTGGGAATTTGCGGAAGGCAGAAAGACACATTTTTCCATTTGTGAAGTTTTGGAAGAAGGCAATAGATTCTCTTTAGTTGATAAAATTTCAGCACAGAATGCATACTCATCTTTCTAGAGCAGCTTATGTGAATATCCATCTTTGGAGAAAGGATTAGATCAAATTAAACAATAAAAACAGGAATAATAACAACTGAAATTTATATGGCAAAATTTTTTACATACATTATTTCATTGGAATCTTACAACCACCCTGTTAGGTATGTTTTATAGATATTATTATCCCCCTAGTATAGATTGGGGCTTCTAGAACTTTTTTCCATTCATATCTCCTGTTTGCCTGAGAAATTTTTATGTCATCCTTTGTATATGGGCATATAAATAGGTATACAAACCAAACATTTACTAATAATAAATCATAATTTTGTGATCACTACATTCCATTACCTGACCTGGGACGAGGTCACAACTCACAGTTTAAGAAGCTTTGCTATAGAAGATGAAATAGGATGAGAAAGCTGATATGATAAATTAGTTTAAAAAGTATCCCCTGAACCCCAATCTTTTTGACTCCAAGTCCAGCATTTAACCAGACTTGGAATATAGTACAATTTGACCATTATACTGAAGGCCACCTCTAATCTTAGGCCTCTGTGATCTAGGTAGCTCAGATTTTCTCTAACAACTCAGTCCATGGAGCCAAAGTATTGTCTAAAAATGTATTTGCCAGTTTAGAGTCACACCACAGGGACAGGACAAAAGCTGTAAGATCATAAATGGAGACCCATAATTGAAGAGAACCCCCCCCCTCCAGCTAGCAGAAGCATAGTGGAGGACCAGTCATATGGCAAACCTCATGTCATGTATCTTCACTAATGACTTGAAAGACAAAGGACATCTGATTTATGATTGGGTGAAAGACAGGGGCAATATATCATCTGAGTACATCATAATGCTATCACTGTCACATCATTGTAGAAACAGAAGTAGTCTACAATAGAATGTTATTTAGCAAAAATAAAAGCTAGCATTTATAAGGCACCTTAAGGTTTGCAAAGCACTTTCTATTGTGTGTCCCCAAAGTCTAAAAACTGGGCTAAGACTTTTGGAACACTTTGTATAAGTTATTGTAACAACCCCACGAAGTAGGCACTATTATTATTCCCATTTTTAGATGAGGAAACTAAAGAGAATTTAAGGGAGAAGTTACATATAATAAGTGCCTAAAATAGTATTTAAATTGGCTCCACATCTAGTACTCTTTACACCATAGCTTCTAAGTACCCTTTTAGCCAGATAATAGAAGTTTGCCTAGAGCTCCATCATAGAGCCAATAGTGTGGGTCTAATCTTAATACAGAAAGGGGGGATGAATAACACGACAGCTGGCACCTGTACAAGGATTTGGTCTAGCTTCAAATCTTTTGTAGACCAAAAGACTTTGAAAGACTTATTTAATTGTGGACCTCAGCCCCACATTGTAGTACAAAGTAATAAACATAGTAAGGTATCTGAAATTATTAGCTCAAGTATAGATTTGGAGCTAAATTGCACATTTTCCTTCTTCATGTTTTCTTTGTCTCCCTTTTGCATTCATTTAAGAATGGATTATTCTTTAGAGCTCACTTTCAGGGTCTTCTGCAGTGCTCAAAACACTTCATTAATATTGCTTACTTTTCTTCACTCTAAATTCTTGAGAAAACCTAATTCAAACTCTTGATTTGGGTTTAAGATCATTGGATCTTCTAGTCTATAAATGGCTAATTTATTTAACCTATTAGCTCATAATGTCCACATACGTTTAGAAGTTTGGTTCCAGTATGAGTTATTTAATTTTCTTTTTTCACAAGGACCTAGAGTTCTGTTTAGGTAGCGTTGATGAGTCTTCCTTAGTTCAAAGTTGGCCTCAGGAACTTACCTGTGTGACCCTAAACAAATCACTTAACCCTGCTTTCCTCAGTTTCTTCTTCTGTAAAACGAGCTGGAGAAGCAATGGCAAATTACTTCAGTCTCTCGGACAAGAAAACCCCATATGGGGTCATGAAGCGTGGGATATGACTGAACACACACAGACTCTGGTCATTCATCTCAGAAAATGCCTGCCATTGATCACAAGGGACCCATGCATAACAGGGTAAGAGTGTGTGGTTGAATTACTATAATCCATCACTATTGCTGGGAAGCCTCTTCAAAATCTGCATACCGGTGGTAGGCAGTGTCATTTTTAGTTAAGGGATGATCCATGATTCTCATAGACTGGCTTGAATCGGGGGTCCTGGATTAGCCATTTCCAAGGCTGGGTTAGAAGCATCTCAGCCTCTGGGAACAGGAGGGGTAGTGTGGGGATGATGGGAAAGAAGGGCAGGCAGTCATTTGCTAATTTCTACTCAATATCAGCCTGGGGAGACGTAATGTCACCTGCGAGAGTAAACTGCCTCAAGATTGGCAGAGCACAGCTCCCACTGATTGTATCCTATTAAAATCGAGCGTAGACAAAATTGATAAGCACTATATTATCTCCTCCAATTAATTCAGACGCAGTTTATCCTCTGCGGGGTTTGCCACAGTGTCAAATCTCTCCTTTCAAATATAAGTTTTCAGGACCAATCTCATTCACTGAATTTGCCTCCAATTTTTATTTTTAATTTTTTTGGGGGGCGGAGGAGGACAGGTGGGGTCTTCTGTTAAATGAAATGATTTAAAAAGAGCACTGGTGACAGAAGCAGCAGATCCAGTGAAGTCCTGGGCAGTGATGGACCCAAGGCTTCTGCTCCTTTGGAAAGGAAAAGAAGATGAAGAAGAAAAACCTGCAAGGGGGTTTATTTTTGATTAAATGCCTTGGCTTTGCTTTGGCATTTATCTTCCAATGGCAGCCCCCTGATCCAGTCACAATGTGTAATTCCATTAGCATTATCTCTCAATTCATTTGAGAGGGGCTTCAGCATGGACGGCAGAGGCATAAAGGGCTACAATGTTCAGGCGGCTTATTTCTTATTTCTTCCATAGGTTTATTCCTTTATCGGCAGCTCGTTTAAAGGGAGCTAAAGGAGAGGCAGTCAAATCGTTAGGCGAGAAATTTAACACGGGTTTTTAAAAGCCGACTCAAAAGCTTTTTGAAAAAATATTAAATAAGTGAACAATGTTTCCTTGCTGGGCCCCGGCAGGCCACAAAGGATGCTATTTTAAGGGCCCAGTGTTTATAATGGAGGTTTTTTTTTCCTTTGGGACTTTAATGAGGCAGGTGATCCAGACGGGGAGCCGGGACTACTGGTTTTTATTCCAAGCTCAGCTGATGACTGGCTTTGTGATCAGGAGCTGCTTCCTTGCTCTTTCTCTGTCTCTGTCTTTGCCTCTGTTTCCCTCCCTGTGCAACGGGGAAAATTAATCTCACCTCCGGCCCACCACAGAGCCATTGCTGTGAGGAAGAATGAGATGATCTCTCTAAAGTGCCTTGAGTGCCTCAAAAGAAAGATGAGGGTAGATGGAAAATAGATACCGGCCAGTCTCATTTGTCCATGCTAATGGGAGGCAGAGATCACTGGGAGAAATGAATTGCACAGATAATCCCCAAACCTCATTTGAGTCTTAACCTTTCCCTCCCCAGACGGACCCTTCACTACAGCTGCTGACAGGTCACTACACTTGCTGAATTTATGTTTCCTCCTCTTGCTGCCCTCATTCAGCCCCTCAAGAGAGTGTTCTCCAGCAGAGAAATGGCCACAAGATGGGCTATAGCAGTAGAAGGAGGGGTGTGTGTGTGTGTGTGTGTGTGTGTGTGTGTGTGTGTGTGTGTGTGTGTATTGTGGGTCTGGGATAGCTACATACTTGATATCAGCCCCTGAGGATTGAATATGTATGGTAAAAATGAAGTTATGCATTTCATTTATTCATTTATGAAATAAATCCTTATTAAGCACCAGGTACAAAGCACTGCTCAACATACAAAGATATGGCCTGGATCAGTTTCCTCATCTGTAATATGATGATCATAACAACTCTTGTCTCTGGGTTGTTGTGAAGATCACATAAAATAATAATTTTAAAACACTTGTCAGCTGGACCGGAACCAGCCTCTAACCTCTGAGGACCAAAGCCACACAAAGCAGACCAGAGACAATCAAGCAGAAGTTTAAATAATTTCAGAATGAGAAAAATGATGTTTGCACATGGAAGCCTCCTCTTCTAAGAGGGAGAGCTTAACATGCTGGACCAAAGGTAGGTCTTATATACCACAAGGAGGTTGGATTATGATATAATAATTTTTAGGTCTTGAGTTACTGTTCCCATGGGCCTTGTGGGAACAGTATTGTCTCAAGTCTTGAATTTTATGCCCACCCTGAGGGGCACAGAAGCAGAGTTCTGTGACGGGAACAGGAGTGTAATATCTGTCAGTGACAAGGAACAGAGATTGTGAATATGTGATGGAAGGCCCTGGGAAATAGGGGGAGCTAAAAGCCTCAGTGAACACCTGCTGCTAGTCCAAACAGAATACTCTGCCAGAGGGTGATATATCATTCCAAAGTGCAAGGGATTACTGTTATTCCAGGACACAGCCTGCTTGCTACATCTCAGTTCTGGAAATTAGGGTATCTTCAAAATATTTCAGTACAGCATCTAGCATATAGTAAGAGCTATAAAAATGTTTGTTATTACTATGTCATCATCATTATTATCATATTTACCCTGTGCCTCTGGACAAGTCATTACAACTCTCTGAGCTTCAGTTTACTCATCTGTAAAATGGGAATAATAATACTTGGCAATATGAAATAGTGGATAGGAAGCTGATTTTTGGCATCAGAGAATTGATAATCTACCTCTACATTATAATGTAGAACAGTAGGAAAATAGAGAAACAGATTTGTACTATGTCTCTCTCTGTCTCTCTCTCTCTCTCTCTCTCTCTCTCTCTCTCTCTCTCTCTCTCTCTTCTCTCTCTCTCTCTCTCTCTCTCTCTGTGTCTCTCTGTGTCTCTCTGTGTCTCTCTCTCTCTGTCTCTCTCTGTCTCTTTCTCTCTCTCTCTTCTCTCTCTCTCTTCTCTCTCTCTCTCTCTCTCTCTCTGTCTCTGTCTCTCTCTGTCTCTCTCTGTCTCTCTCTGTCTCTCTTTCTCTGTCTCTCTCTTCTCTCTCTCTCTCTCTCTCTCTCTGTGTGTATTGGAAAAATGTATTTAAAATTTTATTCTGTCTCTGTCATAGAGCTTATAGAACAGGAAGAGAAATAAGACACATATGCACATAACTAGATAGAAGAAACATATGAGAGTCCTGTAGGACTGTTCGCAGCCCTGTTCAGAGAACGGTGTTCAATTTGAGGCTCCACATTTTGAAAAGGAGGTGGTGGATGAGCCAGTCTATTCTTGAAATTAAAGAGAAATTCCAAATCATGTCCTGTGGCAGGTCTTCTTAACCTGGGATCCAAGGAGCACATTGACATAGTTCAGGGAGTCATGAACTCAGATAGAAAAATACATCTTTGTTATGATTGGTGTACTTTGTAATCCTAAGCATTTAATTTTTTGCATTTAAAAACATTACTCTAAGAAGAGATCCATGGGCTTCATCAGATGGCCAAAGGGCCCATGACATACACAGAAAAGGTCTCTTGCCTTAGGATGAACATTTAAGTTTAGCCTGGAGACAAGACTAGATGTGTAATATGATTGCTGTTTTCAAATAATTAAAGGGTTGTCACATGAACAAGAAATTAGGTGTGTTTTGCCTTTGCTCTGTAGGGATAGAATCAAGACCAATGAGTAGTAGCTCCTGGGAGACATATTTCACTCAGAAGGCAGAACTTCCTGACATGAAAGTTGGATTGTTAAAAAGAACATTGCATCTGCATTCAGAAAAAAAAACTGGATTGGAGGCCTTGTTCTGCCACTCACCTACCCTGTGTCTTTGTAGAAACTACTCAGTTTTCTCTCATGGAAAATGAAAGTGTTGCATTAAATGCTTTCTAAGGTTCCTTCCATTTCTTGTAGTGGATAAGTGCTAAAATTAGAATTGTCCCAAAATTGAGAGCTCTGTCTCTTGAGATACTATGTTATCTGCAATTCAAAGTCTTCAAACTGGATAGGTAGCCAATTGTTAGGGATATTAGTGAGAGGATCTGTACCTCAGGAAAGGTCTGAAGTTATGAATGTTGTGCTGGAAAAAATAAGACCTAATGACCTGACAAGATTTCAATAACACAGAGGTTTCTGGGCTGAATAACTTGGAGGATAGTGATGACATGAGTGACTTTAGTAGAAAGATGGTGAGTTCAGTTGTTTTTGAAGGCAGTTATGTGTCCTCTAAGACAATGATTTAAAGATTAGTAGCTAGGAGGGGCCATAGAGATCCACTTGTGCTAAATGGAGAATTTAAAGGTAAGTATGTGTAATTAGAAAATCAGTTTTTTTGGTTATAGAGAAGCTTCTACTTCTAAAATTCTATGGTTCTATTGCTTTGAGCAGAACTAGAATGAGTTGAAATTTTCCTTAAAGCCACATAGTGTTGATATTGGATTGATGAGGGACAATAATATAAATCTGTCCTTGGTAAATAGACAGCCAGGTGGCACAGGGTCTGGAGTCTGAAAGACTCATCTTACTGAGTTCAAATATGGCCTCAGACACTTACTAGATGTGTGAACCTGGGCAAGTCACTCTTGACCGTTTATCTCATTTATTCCTCATTTGTCAGAAGATCAGGAGAAGAAAATACCAGATAACTCTAGAATCTAATATCATGAAGAGTTAGACATTACTGAAAAATGACTAAAAAACAACAAACATTCTCTAGCCTTTGGGGGGCAGTTTTCTGGCCTTTTTGGTAAAATGAATAGAGTACTGGGTCTGGAGTCATAAAGATTCCTCTTCTTAAGTTCAAATTTGGCCTCAGACACTTACAAACTGTGTGACTCTGGACAATTCATTTAACCCTATTTTCCCCAGCTTCCCCATCTGTAAAATGAGCTGAAAGGAAATGGCAAACTATTCCAGTATCTTTGCTAAGGAAACTCCAAATGGAGCCAAAAAAGTAGAGCACAACTAAAACAATCAAACAATAAAGTTCATAAAATTGCAGACTTGCTGAGTTTAAGAACCTCAAATGATCTATTTTTATCCACATGCACAATTATAACCCTTTTAATAACATTCCCAATAAGTAGATTACTAATTTCTGCTTGAAAACTTCTAGAAGAATTGCACATATTTAACATATATTAGATTACTTACCATCTAGGGGAGTGGATGGGGAAAAGGAAGGGAAGCAATTTGGAACACAAGATTTTGCAAGGGTGAATGTTGGAAACTATCTATGCATGTTTTGAAAATTTTAAAAAGCATTCAAAAAGTAAAAAAATTTAAAAATAAAACTTCTATAAATGGGAATTTATTACATATTGAAGCAATTCATTCCAATTTTGAATAGCCCTTATTACCAGGATGTGTTCCATCATGTTACACTGAGATCTTCCTTTCTGGAGCTTCAAAGGACTCTTAGTTCTGCCATTCATTAGTCTAGCCATCCTAATCCCTCTTCTACAAGGTAGCCTTTCAAATTTTTGAAGATAGTAGTCAGGTATATCCCACTGGATGATTTAAAGATGGGTAGAACTGGAAGGGTCTATGGGTCTCTAGAGATTAACTCATGGTAAATGGAGAGCCAAGAGGTAGATACAGGTAATAAGGAAATCATTTTTATTGCTTCTATTGGTTCTGTATGCAGTAGAGCATAGAAGAAATGTGCTACCTGCCATTAAAAGTAGCTGAGTAGGTTGTATTATGCCATGGTGAGGAATGGTGGGAAGCCTGCATTAGATAAATAAGGTCTCTCTCCAGAGTCCTAGTGACTGATTTCTGCAGCACAGCAAATAAAAAGATTTCCATGGTAGTTACTGACAAATGTCACAGAAGATTGTCCCTATAAAAAGACAGAAAACAAGGCTCTCATTTCAAGAAAGTATGAAGGGCAGGTAGAATTTTTCAGAGAAGAAGCATGTTAGGTTTATGTTTTTTCTAATACTAAGTATTACCTTTATGTTGGCAATGTACATGTTGTATTCCATCCTGGAGGAAGAGATAGAATTGCTAAGAGCTATAAGTAATGGGGGAAACTGAAGGAAGACCTCAGGAACACAGAAGGACAGGTTATTTTTGTTTTTGTTTTTTTAAGTCATTTCTGCCAGAGAAAGATAGCAGATTCAGAAAAGAAAAGCAGACTTGAAAAGTGAAAATATGGCCAAAAAGATAGTGTCTGAGAATAAAATTTGGATTTCTGGACCACAATGGGAACTCTTGGTCAAGTACAGTATAAAGCTAACAAGGGACAAAAAAATTATTTATTTGGAGTCTCGTGAATCTGGTTAAAAGACTTTTCAATTGAAAAAAAAGAAGGAAGGAGAAAACTATCCACATAGACTTGCCAATCCTGGCACTCTGGAGAACAGCAGGTACTCCACAAGAATAGTAGAAGAGAGAACCATTAATTCATGGGAAACGCTCTCCAGTAAGATAGCCAGGAATAAAACCCACAGCCTAAAATATTAATTCACAAATGAACACCATGTGAATAATAAAGCTACAGGTACTAATGCAAGAAGGTAAATTTGGCTTCTTAGAAATAACATGTTAGATGAGTCAGGATTAAACCTCATATAAAGAGAAGAGAATAGATAAAAGGGGAGACAGGACAGTCTTATGTATTTAGGATAGTTATGCAGGAGAAACAAAATGAAAAATATATGGGTAAAAGTTCAAGGAAGTGATAGTTTTAGCATAATATATACAAGGAGATTTTAGCTATCTGGAATTAGAAATTCATGATATATTATCTTTCAAAGGGATTGGATGAAAAAATAGAGGGTACCATTGTTTTTTACCTGATTTAAACTAACAAGAAGAGCCTGATTGTTAAAGTGGAAATGACAGGGATTTGATATTGATATTCAACTCATGATGGAGAAGAAAGTCAGTCATACTCCAACACTCTCCCTATTTTAGAAGAGTAGATTTCAAAGGTTATAAGAAGATAGATATGATCTCATGGTCTAATATTAACTCAAGAGGGTTAAAAAGGTCTTGAAGATCAAATTCTCAGGACATAAATATAAGATGTTGTTCTTGTGAGATGGAAAATAACTATATATGTATATAACTATATATAAAATAGTTATATATATAATGTATACAGAAATATATACATATACTGTTAGTGTGTATATCTATCTTTTTATCTATCAACTATCTATCCATCTACATGCCTAGCTATTCAAGGAGACAGATTTAATAACGATATATTCCAAATATCAAAACCAGGGACTAATGTCATTAATGTTAAAACCCAAAATGAATTCAGACTTCATATTAACAGTAAGGATAGACAATGCAAAAACTATGTTAGGAGCAAAAGTAATGTCAAAAAAGGACTAGGAAAACAGTTGAGGTTGAATTGTAATGGATCACAATGAGAAGGTTGAAGTACTCCTCTCTTACTTTGCCTCTGCTTTCTCTTGGAAAGGTAATGGCTACTGACTAGGAGGAAGGAATGATTCTCGGACTTAAGATTTAAGATAAATAAAAAGATGCACTTAGGATGCATCTAGTTGCTCTCAATGATTTGAAGTCACCATTTGAAGGTTTGAGCAACATCACAACCAAGGCCACTGAGAGAACTGACAGATGTGACTGCTGAGTCAGTGCTTGGAATCTTCCAAAGATCATGGGAGCTTAGATGAGATGTCAGTAATAAAAGAAGGGCAAATGACTTGATTTTCAAAAAAGAGAAGAAAAAAATGGTCAACAAATTGTCCGCATCTAAATTTGATTTCTCAGACACTTAGAAAGTAGAGTTTTGTTACAAGAGGAAAGAATGATTACACTGGAAATAGATCATATCAAATTATTTTTTTTAAAGATACCTAGATCCAGAAGAGCCTCAAGATCAGTCAGAGAAACTGAACTTGGAGAAGAGAACTGTCTTAGTTGGATCATGACAGCTGTTTCCAGTGTTTAAAGGGCTGCCACATGAAAGATAGACTAGAATTGCTTTGTTTGGTCCCAGAGGAACTATGGGTAGAAATTGCTGACAGGATTTAGATTTGTTGTAAAGAAAGAATTCCTAACAATTAGAACTATTTGAAGGTGGAAGATGTGGTAAGTTTCCTTTCCCATTGGACCATTTAAAGTCAGACAACAATTAGCTAGTTTTGACGGAGAAGTAGTTTTTAGTCAGATGTAAGTTGGATGAGATGCTCCCCAAATTATCTTCTAGTCTATCAGTTCTATGGGACCAAAGCTCTAGTTTTACAAATGAGGGATGATTATTTAAGGAAGTCAGATGGCAGACCGAGGTAACCCAGCAATAGCTGAATTTAGAATTGGTATTAGCATCCTGATTATTAACTCAGTGGTCTTGCTATGTCACAAAAGTTGTTTGTTTAGCTGCAGGAAGAGTTGTACAGATATACTCCCATTCTCCTTCAGGATTTATCTTGTGACCTATAGCCAGGATGTATGAGATGGCTCTCTGTGATTAAGGAAGAGTCTGTGGCCACAAAAAAGAACGCAGCTAATTGTTTCAATCATGGGACTGAGCCCATGACCTTGACCTGATATCACTTGGCCTGTGGTTAAACTGGCTCAGCTCAGCCATCCCCACTACTGTGAGAGCACATGCCCTTTTAACGGCTGGTCAGTAGCGTCCTACTCTATACAGAATTATTATTCTGGGAAGAAGATAGGAAGCACCTTGGCTGTGAGATCACTTTTAAAAAATCTAAAGTGGGCTGTGTACTGGACTAGGGACATAAGTTGTAGTTGACCTCCTTTGCTATGACTCATCTTCACAACAGTTTTTATGTGATTAGAATTTAGAAGCAGTGAATTAGCTATTTTGGCCTTGTTCAGATGTTCCTCTGTGGAATAGACTGCATTTTAATGCTTACTGTAACTTGATAGGAATAATATCAGAGATGAGAACCAGAAGGAACATTAGAGGCCTTCTAGTCTACTCCCTATATTTTACAGATGGGGAAACTGAGGCTGACAGAGATTACATGATTTGTATGTCAAAGTCCCAAAGGTAATATTAGAGGTTGAATTTAAATCCAGGTCCTCTGATTCTTAACCTAATGATCTCTCCATCATACATGATGCTTGGATAGGTGAGGTGAAGGATGGGAAGAGAGAAATATTTCATATTCAATTAATTTCATTTCAGTTTTCTTGGTTGTTTAACCATTTTCTTCTCACTAGCCTCCTTGCTGTTCTGGAGAACTTTTCCCATTAGGGTCATACTAGCCTGATTAGTGATGGTCTCTTCCAGGCTGCTACTTCAGGAATGCCCTACCCATCATATTTCACTTCACCTCCTATTCTCCAGCCATCTTCTGCTTTTTGAGATATATCCTTTTTCTATCTTTTTTCCCACTGACCTTTCCCCATTTCTGCAACCAAGATCAAAATAACTCTGCCATTGTTTCTGAATGGACTATATCCATTTTTTCTCTATGGTCCCAATTTACATATTCTGAACTAAAGGACTGCTCCCTAGGCAACATTCCCTTTATATATTAGAATATAACCTTTCTGAGGGAATGGAACTGCCTTTTCCTTTGTAACTGTATCCTCAACATTTAGCATAACACTTAATAAATACTTTTTCATTCATACATGTATCCATTCATTCCGTTTAAGTCAGCGAACTAAGTCCCTACTATGTGCAGTTTAGCATTGCTTTAAGAGTTGGGAATAGATACGAATATGAATGGCAGTCACTTCAATGGCAGTCCAGTTAAATAAGGGGTACAATACATATACAAAGAATAATCACAACCAGATCCAGTTTGAATAACAAATCCTCTGACATGGTAATATATATTAAAATTCATGTGATTTGAAGTTATAACTATATAAAATAAGATAATTGGTTACATCTAGTGTAAACATGCAGTGTGAATTCAAATAATGCTACCACTTGGGGGGGATTCAATATTCACACTATTGGGACCTGGTTATTCAGTATGCAATGGGATACAATAAATGTATAACAAAAGTACAAAGTGCTGTGTGTAATTTTGAGGAAAACTGGTTTTGGCTCAGCTAAATGGATCCCTTTGCTCTATGATATAATGGAGCTGAGAACTGAGTTCTAGCCCTGGTTCTGTCACAAATTAGTCACATGACCTTGGACAAATTACAGACTTAATCAGCCTTGATTTTTCTCCTCTAGAAATGAATTGGCTGGAAAGGATGACTTCCAATGTCCATTACTATTCTAAGATTCTAGGACTATCTCTACTTTTTTTCCCCCTTAAATTCTTTCCTTTTCCCTTAAGTCCTACCTCACCTACTGTTCCATATTTCAGAGCCCTGTTATACTTTCCTTTTCTTTGCCCTTCCCTGTGCTCTCCCTGTTGATCACATTTGGGCTTTGCAGACCTGTATTTGTCTTGTCTCCTTCCAGATCAATTTTCCGATTCTCCCTACCTCTCTCCAGACAGAATTATATTATGTTAACCGGTTCTCTCTGCCTTATCCCATTGCTTCATCTTCTAACCTCTTAAGTATTCTTATCTATAGTTTCCTATTTGTGCCTCTATTTCAAATCATTATCGCTCCTTCTCAGTTTGTCACATTAGTTTTCTTTGGCTCTCCATTCTGCATGCCTTTGTCATTGCCACATCTTAATTCTTACCCTCCTCAGTTTTGCCCATCTTATACAGAAATCAGTCTTATGATTTCTTCAGTATTTTGTGCCACAGAAAAATGACTCTGTATTCCCATCCTGGTTTCCCAGTCCCTCTGCTGAACAGCTGAATGGTCTTTCCCACTTGAATTACTGTGAATAAAAACACTAAAAAGTCGGTCTGCTCCATCTTTTACTCTTGTACAGTCCCACCTACTCTGGCTCTATCTCCCAGCTCGTAATGATTGCCTTCTGTGGTATCAAATGTTTTCCTCTGGTCCTCATATGTCTTCCTATGGATATGATGCTACTGGCTCATCTGTGTCTTTGTTTGGTCTGCTCCCCGAGGAAACATTTCCCCATCTGTGAAATGGGGATATTATAAGGATGGATGAGTAAATGTCTGCAAAGCAATCTGAGCTCTTTCAGATTAAGGTGCTGGGTAAATAATTGCATCATCTTTATAGCCCTCATAATTTTAAAACATCAAACTCTGGGATGACTTTTATTATTATAATTATTGTTATTTTCTAAATTAGCATAGTCAAATTTAGTCTTAATATATTATAAGAATAAAGGTGTCATTGTTGAAATAGATTACAATAATATACTGTTGTTATAGAAATTTTCTAGTAATGCAAATATTTCCCTGACTTGAGGTTAAGTTATAAAGTAGAATAATGACTCACTTAGTTTCTCTGGGTCTCAGTTTCTTATCTATAAAATGAAGTTCCTTCCTAACCTTCATTCAGTGACTCTAAGATCTTGTGTAATACGATCAACTCACACTCAAATTTCATACTTTTGGTTGCTTAATTAACTAGAATTTTTATAGTCTTCTGATAGTTTATGTTATTTCTTTCCTATGAAAATATCATCATTATCCCCAACTACACTAATCATTCTATAAATAAAATAGACAAGTATTTATTAAGTACCTATTATGTGACAGTTAAATCATGTCATCTTGTCCTTATCGACATCCCTATTTCAATCTTCTTCCCTCTTCTTTTTCATCTACTGCTTTTCTTGGTGAAATACATCATGGAAGGGAAGAGAAGAAAACTCTAATCATGCTTTGAAAAAATGTTGGCATAGTCCCTGAAGTGCAAAAAGAAAATGTAAAAGTTTTATTTGGCAACATTTGAGAGGACAGATGAAGTCCAAGAGGGAGCAAGGTGAGGTAGCAGATTGAGCTTAGAATTAGCAAGACTTGAGTGATGATTCTTAGATGTGTGACCTTGAGCAAGTTTATTAAGTGTTACCACCCTCAGTTTCCTCATATGTAAAATAGGAATAAAAACCATGCTTACCTTACAGAGTTCTTGTGAAGATTAAATAAGAAATGTATTATTCAGTCCTTTTTTGATCGAGTCTGATTCGTCATGGCCCCATTTGGGATTTTCATGACAAGATACTAGAATGTTTTGTCATTTCCTTCTCCAACTCATTTTAAAGATGAGGAAACTGAGTCAAACAGTGTTAAGTTACTTATCCAGGATCACATGGCTAGAACTCATGAAAATGGAGACTCCTGTCTCCAAGCCCGCACTCTATAGTGATATAGATACAGGTCTGAAAAGGTATATAAGGAAGGAGAGAGTTCAATAACTTCTGTGGTTTGTTTGCCCACATAGAGTGCTCCACATACACTTAAACCTATTGGGATGTTTGATCAACCTTATAATAGCTGTTTTGGTGGTATAGGAAGAAATCTACTAAGTATTGGCAAAGAAAGGCTTATACAGAATACCTGGAACCACAGAAAAACAAACAAAACAATCCCTTCACAAAGACATGTATTAGATGAGAGAATAATCTCCTCAGGGAGAAAGGGTTTCTATTATTCAGGTCATTTAAAATTAAGCTAGACTAGAAAGTAGGCATTATTATTACATATTGGTTATATCCCCACAACTTGGCAGATGCAGGACAAAACACAGATTAAGTTACTATCCTGGCCCTCTGAGCTTAAAGTCTGTGTTGCTTGGACAATACTATTTAGCCATTAAATACCAGACTAGGAGGTCTCTGGAGTTTTAAGTTTCCTGCTTTGATTTTCAGGAAGCCTCCACTGATACTGAAAATCTTCAGCGCAGTGAAGAAGAGGAACATATTGATCATTCTGGGTGTGGAGGGACTGCTAGATGAAGCAGGCTGGATCAGAAGTGAGGAAGGACTGTAAAGTCTGGGGGAGAAAAGAATAATAGGTGAGATTAGCTAAAGTAGTGAGATGGAGGACAGGGCAAAAATGAAGATGCTGGAAAACCACGCTTGGATTTATGAATGCCTAACAGAGCATCCAAATTATCAGGAAAACATGTTTCTTGAACCCTTCAAGTTAAAGTAAACTAGTTCCAGGGTCGGGACTTGGAGAATCTATAAAAGAAACAATTCTTGTCTAGGATACAGGTCTGAAAAGGTATATAAGGAAGGAGAGAGTTCAATAACTTCTGTGGTTTGTTTGCCCACATAGAGTGCTCCACATACACTTAAACCTATTGGGATGTTTGATCAAGATTTCGAACACATTGCCTCAGAGTGAGATTAGATATCTAAATGGGAAGCTAAGCCAAGCGCTACTGGACCTATGTTAATCCAGCCCAAAATTCTTTTTTTTTTTTTTTTTTTTTTTTTTTTTTGACAATCTCAGAAACAGTCAATTTGAGTTGTAATCCAAATTCTAAAGGTTAGGGTTGTTGAATTGGGATTAGTGACTCCTTGATTCTCTAACTAATTTGGATTGTCACTCATTAATTGACCCAGTTTCTGCCTACATGACTTCTTCTAGAGTAAAAAGATAGCCTAAATTCACTACTTGCAGGGTTGGGAGGTAGTTTGGGGCAGTGGAAAGTGATCTAGTCTTAGATTCAGAAGACCAAGGCTTCTGTTTCTCATGTTTAGTAACCATGTGACTCTTGTGGGAAAGTCATTTAACTTTTCTGACCCATCCTCAGTTTCCTCATTTGTAAAATGAGCATAACAATACCCGAACTGTCTGCCCACAAGGATCTTTGTAAAGAAAGTGTTCTGTAAGTTCTAAAGTCCTTTAGAGAAAGACAGTGTGATATAGTGAGTAAAGACATGATCTTAAGTCAGAAAGACCCAAGTTCAGGTCTTTGCATACTGTTTGTGTGGCCCAGGACAATTCAATAAGCCTCTCAGTATCCCCAGTCAAGTCTCTAAGTTCTAGAAGCAATATATATCCATATCTATATTTGTTGAGGAAATTTTATTAGTTGTAGTTTCTCACACTAATGAAATCATGACTGGTTTAAGATGTATAATAATCTACCCATCTACATAGCCATCTACCCATCCATCCATCTATCCATCTATCTATTCATCCATCCATATGTATAAAACATGTTTCAAATAGAGTTAAGCTATGGTTTTAAGCAATTAAGGCTTAAACTGCACTAAGACTTCTGGGAAGTCCTGTATACACACACAGCTATGTCTATAAATATATGTGTATTCATAAGTGTGTGTATATACATATACATAAAAATCTTATAGAAATGTGAGATATGGACAGTATTTCCTGTTTACTTACTCTGAATTTTGTTGCTTCTATTTTCAAGGAATGCTCCCAAGAATTGTTTTGGAATAACCTAGGTGCAGATGGAAAGTGCTAAAGCCAGACAGGAAACAGACCTGCCTTTGGTAGGACTGGAGACACCATTCTTCTGGGGCATTTATCCCTTCACCCCATGGCATTCTCATTGCTGGGGAGGATGTCCCAGCTGAGCCAAGAAAAAGGAGGAAGATGGTGAGTAGGAGGAAATTAGAGGAAAGACAGATGGGCTGGATAGTCAAACTTGAATTTTATAGAAGAGTCAGGGTGGAGTAGCTGGGCCAATTTGAAGAGAAGGAACAATAGAGACTGAGAGATGGGGTATATATATATATATATATATATATATATATATATATATATATATATATATATATATATATATATCTTCATATACATATACATATATATATATATACATATATATATATATATATATATATATATATATATATATATATATATATATATATATATATATCTTTAGCAGCAGTATTCTGAGAGAAAAGAAACTGAGAAAGGTTCTAGTGGGCAAGAGAAGATCTGCCCACATCATGAACAGGGGAGAAAGCCTTGTTAGAAAGAGTACCAATCAGAAGCCACTAACTCTCCTTGGATGATTCAAGACTGTTCACCTTATCTCTTGAACTCTTGTTTTTCTCCTCTGTCAAATGATTATTGTTGTTGTTCAGCAGTTTTTCAGTCCTGTTGAATTCTTCCTGACTCCCATTTTTTTTGGCTAAGATACGTGAATGATTTATCATTTCCTTCCCAAGTCACTTTATAGATGAGGAATCTGAGGTAAATGGAGTTAAATGACTTGTCCAAGGTCACACAGATCCTCCTGATACCAATGCTAGTAGTCTATCCACTTTGCCACATAGCTGCTGTCTGTCAAGTGGGGGATATAATATCTGCATTAATGTTACAGGATTGTAAGTGGAAAGTGAGCCTCAAATTGCTATAGATTATGAGTTACTATGATTTCTAACATCTTTCCATCTTAAAACCCCATGAGAACTATAACCTGTCTCCCTTCTTCCTGAAGTTGTTGTGAGGTTCCAATAGAACAGGGGACAAGACCTTGCAACTGCTTAAAGAGAAATAAGTAAGATACTCTTAACCACTGTGACTATTATTTGGGGGATAGCATAACCACTGAATTTCTCCCCCATGAATTTCAGGTAGTGTCACATCCCAGGGTCCTGAAATAAACTGTATACAGACCCTTCCTTCATGAGGTTTCTGCTCTAGTTGCAGAGTGGAACTCACAAGGGCAGGGTCAGTGTCGAGTTTTACATATAATGGATGCTTGATAAACATTTGTCAAATTAGACTAGATTTGAGATAGTTTGTAAAGAATGAGTTACAGGCAATATAATATGGCTGAGGCAATATCGCACAGTGGAAAGCATGCTGGTTTTTTAGTCAGATGATTTGGATTGAAATCCCAGCTCTGTTCCTTACAATATGTGTGATATTGGACAAGTAACTGCAACTCTCTGGACCCTCAGGTTTTTCATCTCTAAAACATGAGAAAGTTGTATGGGATGATTTCTAAGGTCCTTTCCAGTTCTGCTTTTATTAGCCTTTGAGTTAATTAATAGAGTAGGGATTGGGAACTACCAATAACTTAATTAATTAGTTACTTGGAAGTGTGACTTGTTAAGTTAAGAAAGTGCCACGTGCCTCAGTTTGTCCACCTAGTCAAATGGGGACAATAAAACCGATGTAGCTCCTGGTTCTGGTGTCGGAAGTGTTCCACCGAAGGATACTGTATATTGTCAAAGGAATGCCAAAGACAGAAAAGGCAGTATTTTCTCACACCCTAAATGTGAGGAGGAGGCAGGAAGAAAGCTTCACTCTGGCTGTATCGATAATGAATTATCCATTTAGGTCACATTTGGTATCTAGCAACAGTGTAGCAAACAGCTCACTAGTTGAAGCAAGCAGGAGTCCAGTGGCCTGTTCTTTCTCCATGCTTTGAAGACTCTGACTCATTAGGCTGGGAGACCTGCACCTTCTCCTAGGTATACAGCACATAACTGTTTTAAAAGCCTTTTATTCCTTCTGAAACTGTACCTGTTTAACACTGAAAAGAGTAGGGGTGAATGTCACTGATTTGATTAGTCAATACTGAATTCTTTCTCCTTCCTTCTTGATAGTAGCAAAATGGAATCTTTCCCCGGGGGTGTCTATCTCTTTCTAGGACGGGGGTGGATTGTCATGGGGAGGTTTCGTGTGCAATATTTTCTCTGGGTCACTGCCCTCTCTTCCCTACTCTTTTTCTCTGGAGATTTAATCAGCTCCATGTTGTTATAACAATTAGCTCACTTTTTAGACTAGGGCAATATAATGGCCCCTGAGGTCTACTTGATCTCCTCCTCTGCTACTTTATAGTTTATATCTGATGAAAAGTTAGCAGTATAATCACAATAACAGAGCTCCCACTTAGGAAAATTCCTAACATCCAGGCAGAGATTTGACTGTTCTAATTTAAATTTATGTTTAGCTCTAGCTTAACTCTGGTCATGTTGGAGGCAAAAATTAAGATAAAAGAAATATCTAGGCAAAGGAAGGGAACAGAATGAATATATTACATACAGTGTCTTTTATTGGACAAGCATGAAGAGGGGAAGTTGGGGAAAACATCAAACTTTATTGGGAATTTCCCCCCAGTTCTTGAAGAGGTGGGTACAATTGGTATTTAGTCAAAATCTGAGATGTATGTGGGAAAGATGACTTTCCTCCCTCTTTTTTTTCCTTTTCTGATGAAGATCAACCCTCTTTTCACTTCCTTCTTTCATTATCTCCTTCCAATGTCTCCTTTTGACTCTTGCCCCATCTCACATCCATTCTGCTTGACTTGGCACTTGGAACATCTTGCTCAGGGCTGGCAGAGGAGGTCTCCTCACTATTGCTACTGCTAAGCTCTTGAAATCTCTCCACTTTTCCCTCTTAATTTGTTTGTCCCTGGACATAACTCAGGTCCACCTTCTTGCTTAAAGATCAAAAGTTCCAAATTATCCTTAGACTGGAAGAGAATGCTTGTCTCTCTCAATTCCAGATCCTGGGTTGCCAGTCACTTCTCAAATTCCTAATACACCTGAAAGATAGATGCCCATGCAGAGATAATCAAATAAGAAACATGGCCCTAGGAGAGAGTTCTTCAGGAGTCCCTAGCAGGAACTCCAATAGCAGGTAGGGAGGTGACACATGGTCTTGGGAGAATCATAGAGGCCACATGCAACGGATTAGTGTTCTATTCCATTGGTGCATCTTTTTACCCCCTTTCCTTTCTTCCCTGTCCCCCCAGCTATTCCTTTTCTCTTTTCCAGTTCTCTCTATGTCTCTTGCTGTTGTTGACTTTGGAGGAGAGAGTGAGACTGACAAATTGTATAGCGCCGACTCATTTAACTTAAATACAATTAATGTGCAAGTCAAGACATCACTCTTGTGATGTCATTTGTCTTTTTCTAAAATGAGGGACGAATAACAACAACAAAAAAGGATTCTCCCCGAAGTCTCTCTAGTGAGATGCACTTCCAGAGCAGATGTGAGTTAAACTTTGTCCTTCTTTGCTTCTTTTTCTTTGATGAATAAAGTTCTTCTTTGCCTCTATCCTATTGGTGACTCCCACAAAATCTGTATAGTCTTCCTTGGAGCCCAGGATGCTGAGGGAATTCCCCTAAGGCTTAGGAGTAGCTATTCCCTCAATAGGTGACCTCTAAGACATTCCCAAGTCACTCCTTTTCTGGATTCATCATATCTTACTTATGATGGGGTAGAAGGATTCATGATACAACTTTCTTTCCCTCCTTTGCTTTCTTTCTCCTGGGATTCTGTGAAAGGAACATGCCATCTCTGGGATTTAGTGTTTTTAACTGTAAAATGGGGGTGGTTAGGCTAGGTCAAGGTTTTCCAAATTGTAGGCTACACTCCTCTTGGGGAGGGTTGCAGGATCTTTTTACAGGCATAAAATAGTGACTGGCTTTTTAAGTGGCTTTTTATTTTTAGAAAATTTTTTGAAAAGCATATTCACTTTTTACAGTGAAGGCAAAATGGAATCAAATGACTAGAGAGAGAAAGAAAGACAGAAAAAGAGAGACAAAGACAGAGGCAGAGACAGAGAATATGCATCTGTTCCAGTTCTCTAGCTAATTCCTATATCTACAACACTTTCCTTCCTCCACTCCAACTATTGATCTCCTTAGCATCTTTTAAGTCCCAACTAATATTGTACTTTCCATAGGAAGTCTTCCCCAACTCTTCTTAATTCCAGTGCCTTCTCTCTGTTAATTATTTTCCATTTAGCCTGTACCTTGCTTTGTATATCTTTGCTTGCATGTTATTCCCCCCCCCCCCATTTGATTGTAAATGCCTTATGGTCCAGGGCTGTCTTTTGCTTCTTTTTATATCCCTAGTGACAGTGCTTGGCATCTACTAGACATTTGTAAATATTGATTGGTTGAGAGAGAGAATATAGCTCAAACAATTATAAGATGCTGGGAAACAAAAACAATTTTTACCCTTAAGAAGCTCATATTCTAAGGGAAAATATAGGGATGGTTAAAAAAAAAGGTTAAGGTAGTGGTTAAGGAGAAGGAGAAATAAATTGAGAGAAAGTCCAGGAGTAAGTGAAGTGAATAAAGCAAGGTTGGAGTCCTGTCTTAAAGTGTGGTTCTGGTGATGGAGTCATTAATCAGTAGAACAAGTGCTTCCAGATGCAGATTTCTTTAAGATGGCAGGTGAGGAGAAAGGGGGCTTTCTTCCAGGAGAAGGAGGTATATGTTTGTAGTGAATGCAACTTACCCTAGAACAGGAAAGACCAGAGCATATATTCCTTGTAGATAGAGGACCTTCAGGGGTTTTCCATTTTGATTTAGCCTGGAGCCTCCTATCCCTCCATAAGAATAAGAGGTTCCTTGAGCAGGGGACCAGGCAGGGATAACAGCATGCAGGGATTTTGAATAACCAAGGGACCATCTGAGCTTACCTTTAAATCCTGAAGAGACAAGCCCACTCTTGACCTTAACCTTGGCCTTAGAAACCCAGTACTTTGAGAAGATTGGCTTTGGGACAGCCACTTTTCCCTTTTTGTCCTTTAGAGGAAATGGGATACCACGGGAAAGGTGCTAGATTTGCAACCAGAAAATCTAATTTTAAGTTCTGACTCTGCTCTTAGTCACCTGTGTGACTTTGGGAAGTCATGGGAATTCACTCCATGTTTCCTCAAGTCTAAAATGAGAAAATTGGATTAGTTGGTTCCTGAGGTCCCTTCTTTCTCCAAAATCTGTGATCCTATGACAATAAATGCAGTAAAATAATGTTTTACATTATTTTATACATTTTTATTTATGATGCATAATTTTATTATATGCTTGAAATTTTGTATAATTTGTCTTGAATAAAATGCCAGTTAATGAGACTTGGATCATATATGAACAATATGGTGAGTATAACCATTTTTTTTTGGTTGAAAAAAAGAGCGTTGCTACATAAAATCTGGAAACCACTAGTCTCTAAGATCCTTCTAGGATTTATCACTTATGTGATTTTTATGGCCTCTGAGGTCAGACATGCAGAGCACCTTCAAATGCTTAAAGTGGCGCTCTGTAGGTGCCAGATGTCACTGTTACTCTTGAATTCTAGGTCCTTGAGTTTAAGTATGATGGAAAGGCTGATAGGGAGTAGCAAGTGATAACAGTAAAGTTTGTGAAAATCTGCAGACTTATAGCACCCTATTTCTATTCATTATCAGGCCCCTTTGACTTTAGACACCATGGGGCCAACTGCATCCAAGAAGCAACTTAACATTTTTATTCTTGATGCTTTCCAGACACCCAGTTGGGTTTTCTCATTTTCACTGCTGATGGAAATGTGCTAAGAGGTTCCACACTTGGGCTGTGACAGGATTTCCTCAAAGCATATGTTTCAACACCCACTGAGGTCCAGTATGTGGAAAGTCACACAACAGCATCTCTTCTTGTGCCTTTGTCTGCCTGTGACCAGTTATCACAGGTGGCTAATGGCAAGGGGCTAATGAGACCAAGGTCATGGGTTTTAATTCCCTCATGGGTCAGTTAACTTTGTTCTGTGGCCAGAGTGTATACCTAACTCTAGTCAGTCATCTTGCAAATGTATATCATTAGTCTCAAGGGGATCCAAGCCCTAGAGTGCAGATAATTCATCCAATTCTACTTCTGGGGGGGAAATCAACTAAAACACATGTCCTCTGGACAATGGTCACAACTTTTGTATTTACAAAAGGATAGCACACTCTCCAATATCAGTTCTGAATGCATTGTATAATATTCTTGGTCGAGAAATGTTTTTCTTTCTTTCTTCCTTTGAGAATGTCATTGGAATTCATACGCTGAATCAATGGTGTCCCTTTGAGTGAAAACATAATCTGATGCAGAAACCCCAGAGCCACCCATGGATGTTCATGGAAATCGGATTTTGTCTTCATCGCCTATCTTCTTCTAGTCAGTGATGAAAGAATATGAAATTCTTTAAGCATTTGAAAGCTGCTGCTCCATGTCAAAATGTTCTGTGAAATGCAATGAGGTTTTTTGACTACAATAAAAAGAGTATTAAAATTTAGAAGAGGGACTGGACTTGTTTGGGGAGAATTTCCTCGTCTGGGAGAATAATACCTGTAACAATTTTCCTCCGTTTGGCTGACCCCCCAAAAGAGCTTGAAGTCCTTTACATGGCACATTTGTGATGTCATCCTGAGCTCTTTGTAAAATAAGGCAGAACAAGAAGTAGGTAGGTTGAATTTGGAAGAAGAGGGCCTGAGTTCAGTTTCTGGTTACTCAGTACTTTATGGCCTTAGATAAATCAGTTATTATCTAAGGACCACAATTTTAGTATCTATAAAATAAACCCTCATTTTATGTATTATATAATATTGATATAGGATATTACTATATTTTTATTGTGTTAATATAGAATAATGTATTCTATATTATCATATAGTATTTATTATTATTATTTGTTTTATTAATAGTTTTGGCTCAGCCTCATCTAGAGCACTAGCCTTGACCTTCCTTTCTTTGGCAATTGCATTCTTCTTCCCCAGGTAGCATCTAGTCCTTTAGCAGTATTAAAATCGTGTGGTATCCAGGGTCACACATTTCTCCCATCCTTTACTCCAGATTTGCCCCAGGTACAAATGTGGCTAGTTATAGCCTTGTTAAGTATCCTATTATATCTAAGTCTGAAAGAGAAAGTGAGTTTCAAGCCATCCGTGGTTTATTCACATGGTCTGTCAAGTAGTCTGGGGCAAAACTAGGCAGGAATATTATACCAGCCATGACCCAGAAGTAGTTCTGTGACATTAAACTAGAGAAGAGTACTAGTCCTCTCCTCCCTCACCTTCTGCTGATGTTACTGGCTCATTGACTAATAAGTCAACATCAACCTGTCCAGCTATATTTTATCGTCTCCGACTGGCTTGTGGATAGAGGGCTCAGCAAACCAGTGGTGGGAGATACATATCAGAATAATGGAACCATGAGCTCAGATTTAGAAAAGACCTCAGAAGTCATCTAATCTAACCCTGGCTAGCATTTTTAATAACAAGCAGAATCATTCCAGCTATTGATTATTCAGATCTTATTTGGATACTCTCAAGAATGAAGAACTCATTCTTCTGAAGTTAGAATATTCCAGTTATATGAAATTCACTACCATCTTGGGACTCCTATTACATTTTTGTATGGGTATAATCAAGGAAAATGTTTTTTCTGTATTTATAAACAAAATTTGAACTGTACCCATTGAACCTAGTGATGGCCAAGGCCAATTCTTCTTTTATATGGTAATCTTTCTGATATTTGGAAACAGCAATTTTGTTCTTTCCTCCAGGCTTTTGGCCATCACTAGGTCCTTTATCTGTCTTGTGGCAGATATCAATCTGACCACCCTCCTCTGGAAGTATTTTGGAAATGTGTTTTTTTTTAATAGATCATCTAGAACTGGTCACCAAATTCTAGCTATGATATATTTTAAAAAAACACATTTCCAAACTACTTTGATCTTGACTACTCTAGGTCTCTTAATGCAGCCTCAAATTAAATTAGCCTTTTGGGATACCTCGACACAAGCCTACTTGTTCTATTTCTTTTTCTGAAATGGGACTATTTAAGCAATTTATCTCCTCCTCTGTTAATCTAGGAAGCCTATATTTTTGGAGGAAGTCATCCATTTCACTTAAGTTATCAAATTTATTGGCATAAAGTTGGGCAAAGTAACTCCTTATTATTTCTCTAATTTCCTCTTCATTGGTGGAAAGATCCCCCCTTTCATTTGTAAGACTAACAATTTGATTTTCCTCTTTCTTTTTTCTGATCAGATTTACCAAAGGTTTATCTATTTTATTGGCTTTTTCATAAAACCAACTCTTGGTTTTATTTATTAATTCAATAGTTTTTTTTTTACTTATTCAATTTTTTACTTATTCAATTTGCAGTCCCCTAGAAGCTCCGGGTATCTTTGACAAATAGCATTTTTAGTCACATGTCTATCCTGAAGTCATACACCAAAGAGTTCTAACCCATATGCAAGACTTTCTATTCATTGTTTTCAATTTGATCTTTATAACGTAAGCCCACCATTCCATAATAATGAGATTTTGTGGATTCTATTCTGGAAGGTCAATCTAGAAATCCCTAGGTGATCCAGTGGATAAAATGCTGGGCTTAGAATCAGGAAGACCTGAGTTCACATCTCATCACACACCAGTTGTGTGATCTGGGGACCCACAACCTCAATTTGCCTATTTCCTTCAGCATAAAATGGGGATAATAATATGCCCCAGGGTTTTTTTGAGTCTCAGATGAGATAATGTAAGTAAAGCAAGATACTTGATAAATCTTGTTTTATTTCTAGAGGCTGCTAGGGTAGTTATCTTCCTTCCTCACTATTTCTCTGCTGATTCAACTCAGGAGAAGATCCAGCAGCAGTCAGCCGATGACAAGCATCCATTAATGGTCTGGAAATGTCAGAATAATAGTTGATGCTACAAACTCTTAAGACTGCTGTTTAATGTCCCTGTTTAACTAACTGGCAGTTATAGTCCTTTAAGGTTTGCAATTCAATTTACAGATATTCTCTTCTTTGCTCCTCACAACAACCCTCAGAGGTAGGGGCTATTATTATTACCACTTTACAGTTGAGAAAAATAGAGATTTTTAAAAGTGACTTACCAAAAATAAACAAAGTGATTTGCTTATACTTACAGTCTCCTGTGTTTAGATCCCAGCTTCTTAAACTGTGGGTTGGGACCCCATATGGGGTCTTGTAACTGAATTTGGAAATTGTGAAATTTTGATTTATTATCAGTAAATGTTTGATTTGTCTACCTATTTTATATATCCATATACTCGGGGTCATGTAAATTTTTCTTTGGGTGAAAGGGGGTCGCAAATGGAAAAAGTTTAAGAAACTCTAAGTCTAGATTATCTCAGAGATGTTAGATTGATTTTTTTATGTAGCACTCTATACCTATAGTCTGCCACATCTGTACTGAGCAGAGGGAAGCACGTGTGCTGAAGCCTTCAGGAACCAAGAGTGCTTAATGCATTTAATCTGAATTTTTGTGTACTTTAGTGCCGTCATCATCTGCATATCTGTTGTCATTGTATATTATTGATTTCTTGGTTCCGTTTTTTAAATTTTCTCTTGTGCATCCGTTCACACTAGACTTTCTGGGTCACTTCCCACCAGATAGCCAATCTCCCTTTGTGATGTAACACCTGAGAATGGTCATAGTTGAGCCCCATACATTTTGGTACTATCAGTATGATAAATTGAGCTTTCTTTTCCAGCATCAGCCATAAGGAAACAAAGATCGGCTCCTTCTGCTTTCTCCCTTTCTCTCAGCTCTTCCCTCTTTCAGGTCCCGTTGTGAGTCTGGAAACAAGCACAGTTGTGCTGGAGACGGATTTAACTCTTAAATAAATGGAGGAAAGACAGGCTCCGTTTAGTTGACTGAATTATTAACATCTCGGCATCTTGCTAGCGTAGAGTGGATGGAAAATTGAATTAGCTCGTTTCAAAGGAGGATGCAGGTGGAAGGATGCTGGAGTGTGTCATGTCTGAGCCCTGCCTGGGGGAAGCTACGGAGACCACGAGGAAAACAGGGGCCGAGGGGAACGGAGAAATGCTTTATTTCAGCCCCTCGTGACCCGAAGCTTGGGGCTGCAGTCGCACACTGCGGAAGACGTCTGCCTGCTCTCCCCTCTCGGTCCACAATGTCTTGAAGAGATGCTGAGATTTCTGGTCTCCTGCAGGTGGCGCCACAATTTCGGTTTTCCAGAGGCTTTACTGCAGGCCGAGTTTAAAAAAAAAAAAATTCCCTAAAGATTACAAAACCCCATCTAAGAAAGGGTTATGTTTGTGGAGAGGGGCAATGCGGCAGGAGACGGATCGCAATAGCGCCTGGTGATTTATTGAACAAGCTCATCTGGCTTTTTATCAACTTAAATAGCGGGTCTTTTACTTAGTATAAGAAAAGTTGGGATTTCTAGCCCTCCTGCTATTGGGTCAATGAGCAATTAAAGATCATCTCCAATAATCCCCGGGAAAAACAAATGATTTAGGGGAACCCCCAAAGCCAGCTTTCCCCTCCTGTAGAAGGGAATATTATTATGTTCTGTTCCACTGACCATTAGACTAGGTAAAGAATGTTTATTTTTCTCACTGACCCTCTCTCTTCCAGGCTTTACAGGATGGAAAAAGAAGCACCTCCCCAGCCTCCCAGAGAAGAAATGATTCTTAAATTGCTCATGTGATGCTATGGGACTTAAACTCCCCCTCCCCCCATCAAATACTATCTCTTAAGGGAGCAGGTTAAGCAAAGGGTTTAACTACCCTCAAGCTATCTTTCTTTCTTAAAAATATACTGGAATCATCTACATCATAATCAGTATCATCCCCAGCACAACCATCAGTGTTATTTTGACATATCATCATCTTCAGATATGGACAACCTTGTTTTTTCAACTTTGTCAAGTCACTGGACTTCAGTTTCCCCATCTTTAACCAAAAGAATCAGACTAGATGACCCCTAATGGCATTAAGTAATTCCAATGATTTTAGCAAAATCCTGCTGTGAATTCAGATCTTTCTTTTTTTTTTTTTTTTTTTTTTAACAATGACATCACCCTCTCCCATTTATAAGTTCAAATCTAGAAGTCTCTCATAAGAGTTATTAACTGGGAGGAAGTGAGGAAAAGACATTCACTGATACCACACCATTAACAACAGGAGTAATCTTCTAGGGTTACTCACCTGCCCATTGTATCTCTCAGATTTCTGCCTCATTCTTTCCTTGTCATTTGGCTCTGTTATTACTCTTCAGGCACCACATGGCATTCATTTCTCTGAATGAAAACAAACGACACTGAAAAACAGGCAGGAGATAAAGAATAATAAATACATTTTATGTACCACCTCGAAAAAAAATCCAAGTCTTTGAATCCCCCATCCATCAGAAAATGTAAATCTGGGGCTCACCATCTACACACATATATACATACACTCACACTTTCTGCAAGAAAAAAAAAAAACAACAATCTTGTTCTATTAAAAAAAATATGTACTGTTGTGACTGAGAATGAACAGAGTTGTTTTCTCATCTCTCCTCAACCCCCCCCTGAATTTTTATGGGAGACACTGAAAGCTGAGTGGCAAACAGACATTTTAAGGGTTATTTTTTCCTCCCCTTTTATTGAACCACATCCCTTAAGTAATCCATTAGGGTTTTCAATAGGTCTTCATGGGATGTCACCTCTGGGAATGGGCCTAGGATAGTTTCTGCAGTTTCTGTTGGGAAGAAGATACTTAGGGGAGATGTCCAGTGAGAGCCTCAGTTCTGGGGTTCCTCAGCCACAAATTGTTGCCTTTAGAGGAGACATACAGCTTTATTTGTTCTTACATGGCTTAGTCATATGGGCATGGTGCTGATGAAGGGGCTTCAGAAACTGAACCTGATCTCAGTCTTGTCTGTTTTATCTTGAGTCTGGGATACAGGATTTCTGAGAAGAGAGGAGCCAGACCAGGCTTATTAATGTAAACTAATAAGATAACTCTTCAGTGCTTTCTGAGGAGTGATATGTTGAAAGGAGGGCTAGAGACTAGAAGGGTTTTTATGATCATTCTTGTATTATCTTTCACCCTAAGTCAGTTATCTTTTTCTTTTCTTCCTTTTCCGGTTATCAACACTTAGTATGTACACATAGAATACAATAAACATCTAAAGATTTAGCAGATAGTTCATTGACCTCATTTTGCCCTTATATGCAAGTCCAGCAAAACTCACATGGAATATTTATATTTTTATTTCTGTGTTATTTTCCCTTTCTGCCCTTGAAGTTGCCAGAAATCCCACCTCAGTGAAAGTTTTGATCACTGTGAAGATATTCATATCTCTAGGAAAGATTATACTTTAAGCCATAGCAGGATTTTTTTTTTCTTGAGGGATGGGTGGAGACTTTGTGTGTGTGTGTGTGTGTGTGTGTGTGATGTGTGTGTGAGATGTGTGTGTATGTATGTGTGTATGTGTGTGCATGTGTGGGTGATGTGTGTATATGTGTGTGTGTTTGTGTGTGTGATGTGTGTGTGTGTGTGTGTGTGTGTGAGATGTGTGTGTGAATTCCTGAGGAGAAAGAAATTCTAGAGCTAGGAATCCATAATTGGTTCACCTCCACCCTTTTCCCACAACAGTAACTTGCTAGAAAAGTCAAGTGACTCAGCAGGACAAGGGCTTCTCTCTTGCCTTCCTTTCTGCCATCCCAACATAAAGGTGTGCACCCATACACATACACTCCGGGAAGTCTGGTTCAGGGTGTATGGGAGGGGGGACTGCCTCGGTTTGCTAATGGTACATCAAAAAGAGAGCATTTGATTCCTTAGTTCATTTATTCATTGAATCCATGGGGAAACTGAGGCCAAGAGCACTTGGCCCAAGCAATAAAGCTAAAGATGGTGCATCTCCTATATTGGAGCCCAGAGCGGTGCATCCCACTTCCTCTCTGAGGGCGCGGGCTCGGCTGCACGGTGGGCACGGGCAGAGCATGCAGTGCATGTCTGAGTAGCTCCCACCCTGCCCCTGGACTGGGCGGCTCTGTGGTTCTCGGACTGCCGAGTCTGTGGCCCAGTTTCCGAGTCCTCGGTGCCCAGGTTTGCTTTGGCATCTGCGAGCCTCCATCACTCTCCGTGCCCAGCTCTCCTCCGTCTGTGTCTGCGTCTCCGGGCGGGTTTCGGGGTGGGGGTCAGCGCATGCTGCAGCCTGTGTCCCCGCATACCCGTGTGTGTGGGGGGAGCGAGAATCGGTGGGGAGTCCTGGGGGAGCCCCCGGCCCCCTCTGCCGGCAGCTCTCTCCCAGTCTGCATGTCAGGAGCAGGCTCGGAGCCTGAGAGCTCCGGAGAGGGAAAGGGAGAGCAGGCTGCGGGGAGGGGAGGAGAGGGAGAGAGGGAAGAAGGAAGGGAGGGAGGGAGGGAGAGAGGGAAGCAAGGAGGGAGGGGGAGGAGAGGAGGACCCGGAGAGCGCCAGGCAGCTGGAGTTTTTGCAGCGCTTGGCCGGGCTTCAATGCACAGCAGCGGCGAGCCGCGGCGGCAGCAGGCAGCCCGTGAGCTCCGGCGGCGGCGGCCGAGCCAGCGGCAGCCCAGCTCGCTGCCCCCTGCAAACTTTGCTCCCAGCCCGGCCGAGGGGTCAGGGGGCCGGCCCGGAGGACCCGCACGGGCAGCAGCCCCCGGAGTCGCCGCCGCCGCCGCCGCAACCCCAGCAGCCCCAGCAGCAGCAGTAGCAGCCGTGGCAGCAGCAGCTCCAGTGGCGGCGGCAGCACTAGCAGTAGCACTAGCAGAGGCGGCGGTAGTAGCAGCGGCGGCGGCGGCAGAAGCAGCACCCAGTCTCCCCGGGGAGCGGCTGCCGAACCCCCAGTCCCTTGGCATTGCCCCCCGAGCCCTCCGGGAGGGACGCGAGGGCTGCCTGGCCAGCTGACGCCTGCCTCCGGAGCTGGTGCCGCGGGGGGGTGGGGAGGGTGCCCACGGAGGAGGCGGGAGCCCCGACCGGTCGGGGAGAGCTGCAGTGCCAGGGGAGAGCGCTCCAGCCCGGCCGCCCGGGCACCCGGGGCTGGGGAGCCGCCGGACTTGGGCGATGGGCGGCGCTCAGTGACGCCGCCGTTGCCCGCTTGGCATCAAGGACACCGAGCCCTCCGGGGGGTGGGGGTGGGGGTGCGGGGGGCAGCCCCCGGTCGTCACTGCAGTCTCGGAGAGCCTCCGCTGCCGGCCGGCTGGGGGGAACCGGACCCCGGAGCGTGCCGGGAGCCGCTTATCAATTTTTTGGACATCTCTCCTCCTCGGACGTTGCAAGAGGATCTATTCAGAGCCAAAGGCTTGACATTATTCTGGGTTTTTCCTTTTCCTTTCTAAACCTCCTTCCTTTTCATCCGTGGAGTATTTTTGTTTGGGATTTGGGATTGAAGAGGCAGAGAGACACACACACACGCACATACAGAGGAGAGACAGGGAGAGAGAAAGAGGCAGAGACACCATCTGCAGTGTCAATGCGGCGCTCCCGCTGAAGGAGGGAAAAGCGGCAATCCCAGGTAAGGAGCGGAGCTGCGTGCGGGTCCCCGCCGGGAGGAGGACGGAGCTCCGAGCCGCGGCCAGGCCGGGGGCTCTTCCCCGGCTGCCGGGCCGGCCGCATCCTCGGGCTCCGGGAGGCTGGTGGGAGAGGGAGAGGAAGTGGGTGAAGGGAGGTGTCTGGGCGGAAACGTCCCCAGGTCCCGGTGATTCCCCCACTCACCCCTCAAACCAGCCCGGCTCCAGCCGATCGTGCGCACCACCAAGCGCACACACACACACACACACACACACACACACACACACACACACACACACACACTTTCCACCTGGAGACCGGCTAGGTGCAGAGCCACGAGAATAGGTATTTCTCCTCTTTTCTCTATCTTCTGACTCTCCCTACGTTCCGACTTCTCCACAGCACCACTTTCCTGGGGTTTTTATTTTTCTTTCCTTATTAAAATTTTTTTCTTGTAAAAATACATTTCCCTCGTCCCCGTAGCAGCTGAGGGAGTATTCCCGAGTTCCTAGCCTTTTTTAAGTGTACCTGCTTTTTTTTTTTTTTTCCAAAGGGGGAGACGATTGGGGAGGACTGGGGTGAGGGGTTGGGGTGGGGGTGGGGGCTGAAACCCGATCAGAGATTTGAGATCCGCCCTGTGCCGAATGATCGGCTGTCCTTTGGAGCATGGGATTTTAATTATAATTTTGAGGAAATAAATGGGTATGCTCTAGAAGCCAAAACGTGTCTTCCCCAGGAAAAGGCAGCGCGGGTGCCACTCTGAGCCAAAGCAGAGCGATGTCTCTCTAGAAATGAAAAGGAGTTCAAGCTTTTTTTTTTGGGGGGGGTGCTTAAGGAATACTTCCCCCGGGAGACTATTATATTGACTTGTCCAGGGACCGAGTGGGCCCTGTGGGATCCACCAACTCACAGCCATAGTGACTGGAGGAAGCTCAAACAGGATTGGGGAAAACTGAGCAAGGGATACCTGATTGGGTTCTCCCCCTTCCTTCCCTTTCTGCTGTGTAGTGTGGGACAAATGGATTTCACGGGTCCTCTTTTCTCTCCCATTCACCCTGTCTGAACCCGGCACTTTCCTTTAAAGGTGTGTAAGTCGAAGAAGAGGAATGGGGGCTGGTGGGGACATTTCTTGGGGGAGGTGGTGTGGGGACACTTGCGTCTCATCACCATCCAGATGGTAACTGTCTTTTAAGAGCGAGGCTTTCTTGATTTAGATACAATCTCCCACAGCCTAGCTGATCTTGCCATTGGGAAATCCATAAAAGGCACCAGAATCCCTACAAACCCTTAGAGTGGCTGCCTCATTCTTCCCAAAGCTCTTCCTAGCTTCCTCGGTTGGTCAATCATATGCTTCTAATTTTCTAAACTTTTCCTAGACTGAAGGGTCTTCACCAGTTCCCCATTCAAAAAGCATCCCAGACTGGGAATGAAAAGTTGGAGCCAGAAGGACGGCTGATCTAGAACCAAAGTAATTTAATCTAGGTTGCCTGAGAATATAGTGCAAATAGATATCAATATAAGTATAAATCTATTTGTAGATATAGATTGAGAGCTGGATCTATTCTTAGTAAGTTAATGCATTGGAAAAATTGGTCATGAAGAAAATAAGTGTGCATCCTCAGTTATAAGACCTTGCTTGGTGGGGGGAGGGATGGAAGCTTTTTGAACTAGTGGGGATAAGTCTGATGTATGCCTCCAAGCTAAAAAAAAAAACAAAGATAAATCCCCAAACTAAAGAAGGTCAGGTTGGGGTGTCTGCAAATCTTTGGGGGAAAGTGGTGATCTTTCTCAGCCAGTCTCCTTTTTCCAAACTTTTTCAGCTTCCAAGTCTCTGGCTAGAATAGGGAGAGGCAGTAGCTGATACTCTGGGAGGAGGATTGTATTCTTGTGTGCTGTATGAGTTGCTCTTTGATTGATTGAAAAGGATGGAAGGAAATAAAGAAGAGCTACCACAGTGGAGAGAGCTCAGTGGGGGGAAAAGATGATTTTCTTCTTCTGAATGTTGTGAATCTGCACACATCCAACCCCCTCCCACTTCCTCCTGGACACATGCCCTCAGAGCCTGGCTGTATACGTCCGCTTGTACAACCTTGCCTCACAATAGTGCCCGAACAAGTCTCTTTTCTATGCTGCAAGAGGAACCTGAATTATGCCCTCAAATTATGTAGATAAGGACAAGTGATCCAAACGTTCAGCAGCACTTGGATTTTTATAGAAATATTGTACTATGGCAACAGTGGGCTGCTTCCCAAGTAAACAAATATTCCCTCATAAGACCTTATTTGGGGGTAAAAGGTTTTAGGGACAGGATTCTCAAATGTTTGTAACTCTTTCCCCAGATTCCTGCTCCAGTCTTAGTTTCCCTGTAGCCCAGCTTTCCTTCAATATGCCAACCCCCCCCCCCCCCAATCTCGTCTGCTTTCAAGTGTTTGCACAAAAGGAGAATTTAGATTGCTTTCCATGTCATTTTCATTCAAAGCAAGGAGTGGTTATGCTAAGCTTCTAGGTTCAAAAATCCCTACATTACCCCACTAAGCAACAGACATAAAATTGGTTCCTATTCCAAATCAAGCATTGATTAGCATCTGTGCAAAACCTATGTGTAATGGACCTAATTTTCCTGGTTTTCTTGCTCAAATTAGGACCATGTCACACTCCTTATCCATCCCTGTTTCTTCTTTCTTTCTTTTTAATTTCTCAGGGTCTTAATTGTTTTGTAGGTAACTGTGTTGGAAAAAATCCCAGCCATGAAAGAATTGATTATGTATGGCAGATCGAGGATGCCTTATGTGCTACAAGCTTTCTTGGGTTGGTGCTGGAAAGCTAGCTGGCCTTGGGCTTCCAACGATAATATCTACCCTCTTTCTTGGAGGCTTTTTTCCACTTTCAGAGGACTTATTTCAGATGTTTGGCAAATATTTTTTGGAAGAGTAGGAGACAGTTAACTTATTTCCTTTTTTTCTTCCCTTCATCTCCCCCTCCTCTTGCTGCTCACTGCTGCTCCTTTCTGCAGACAGTGAAATCTGAATAGCAGAGCCTATGGATTGCCTATACTCTGTCTCCCCTATTATTTTAACCACAATGAGTGCTGTTTGGGATTAAAGTGAGAACCTTTTGGGAGCTGCGATTTTTGGGGTGTCACTGAACTGACTGGGGCAAGGAGAGTAAATAATCTGGATTTATAGTTATAACCACTGTGTGGGTGGGGAAGAAAGAGATTGTAGAAAATGAATATCTGTAATGCCATTCTTCCATGATCATTTAAATAAGGCATATAAGTGATGGTGGAGCAGAAGTATTATTAGAAGTACAATTGTGTCAGTTAGTCAATAAATGTTTATTACTCACCTACTATGTGCCAGGTATTGCTAAATGCTGAGGATACAAAAAGAGACCAAAGATAGTCCTTGTCTTCAAGGAGGCCACACTCTAATGCAGCATTTTTTATATTATAAAAAAGAGTACTGGAGTAGATGCTACTAAGACTGGGTTTGAGCTTAATCTCTGCCATTTATTGATCTTGTGAAATAGGACAAATATTTTTTCCTCTCTGGGCCTCAGTTTCCCCATATGTCAAATGAATAATAATACCAGCCCTGCCAACTTCATAGATTTGATGTAAGAATTAAAAAATAATGTATATGACAGCTTTAGAAAGTATAAGATGTAAGGAGAAAGAAGAGGAGGAGGATAGTGATGGTTGTGATGATTTAGGAAAAGTTCTGCTTTATAAACATGGGCTGTCAGCACAAGGAAATAAATGTACCATCGTACAAGGCACCCTTTGATGTGAAATTGGACCAGACTCCAGAGCTCTTGTAAGAGATACCTTCTATATAAGCACCTGCCTAACTTCCACCTTTGATTAATCCACCTCCTGGCTTTTTGCACACATCCGCCTGCCCATTGGCCCTCAAATTTGTGGCACTCCAAGAAATCAATATAACATGAACTTAACGACAGCTGGATGATTAAGTGTTATTTATATTTAAGAGCGGCATTTTAAAGAGACGTCTGGCTAATAAATCAAGTGGCTGTTTAGGAGATCCACATGATTAGGGTAATTGCCCTATAGGCTCTGATGAGCACTGCTTAGTCCATTCAGAGCCATGCAGACATTAGCTATTAATAAGGAGTGAAATACCACCTTCACTCCCATAGCTTCCCCATCTCTTCCTTTTTCTTCTCTCTCCCTCTCTCTCTCTACTTTCCCCTCCCCTCTGCCAAATCTATAACATTAAAGTTGGAGCACAAAGCTAGAGTCAGCAGTGAGCCTGAAATAAACCCATGCAGCTAGACAATAATAGATGGGCTTTAAAAAAGCCCACAAAAAAACAAGGTGGGCAACATATCAAGAGAACAGAGACATGACCTCCTTCTGTGGCCCTGAGGCTTGGCCCCTCTGCTTGGTAGATATTAAATTCAATTCAATCCGACAAGCATTTTAAAATGTCTACTCTGTCCTCAGCCACAGGTCTAGGTGCTGGGAATATAATGACAAAAGCCAAACCAATCCATCCTCTTCTTCTTGCCCCTTACCCCTTCTCCACCCATTCTACTAATGATATTTGTGTAACTAAGAATCAAGATTTTCTGGGTATCAAATTAGGTTCAAGACTGATGCCTTGGAAGGGAAGGGAAAAAGCATTTACTAGACACCTGGACACTGGGCTAAGTATTTCATTTTATTTTCACAACAATCCTGGGAAGGAGATACTATTATTATTTTTATTTTATAGTTGAGGAAACAGGTCATGGTTAAGTGACTTTCTCAAAATTACCCAGCTAGTGATTGAGAGTAAGTTTGAAGCTAGGTCTTCCTGACTCCATCTCTGATTCTCTATTCATTATATCACTCACCTTGGTTTTTAAAGATCTTTAACAGCCAGATTCTAGCCTACCTTTACAAGTTTACTGCATATGATTTCCTTTCAAATACTTTCTGTTCCTTCAAAGAGTCCTATTTACTATTCATCCTCTATACAGGTTCCATCACCCCATCTCTATGCCTTCTGTCCCGTGTAGGTAGGGTGGATTCTTTCTGCTTCTTAGAATCCCTATATTCCTCCAAACCTCAAATCAAGTAATGATTTCCTGTATGAGACGCTCCCTATGTTCCCACCTGTCCCTTCTCCCTTAAGTGTTTTTCCACATTACTATGCATTTACTCTGCATTTATTTCACATTTATTTTTATTTGTGTGCATGTTGTTTCCACTCAGTAGACTGCGTTTCTTGAGGGCACAGGTTATTCTGTTGTTGTCTATGAATTCACAGCCTAGCAAAGTCCTTGGAACAGAATAGGTAAGCTGTAAATAAATACTTATTGAATGAATAAATGAGTCATCTGTATCTTCAGGATGAAAACTGTCCACTACTCATAGGATGTTAATCTTGGATTCCCCTTGTAGAAAGATGAGCAGTGTATATCCAAAGTGAGAACACTGTATAGATCTTTTCACTGGTTTCAGTCCACGTGAAAATTCTGTGACATACCTTTCATACAAACAGGAAGACCCATTCAGGAAGGATGTTATGGGCCACTCCTGAGGATACTGAATGGTTTAGGGGAAAGAGAATTGGGTTGTCTTGTAATTTGAATCCTTACTTAAGGGACATGGATAAGTCTTAACTTCTGTGAATTCTTCTAGAAAATTATGAAATAGGCTTAGATGATATCTCTGATTCCTTCCTATTCTGACTTTCAATGAATTTATTAATCCAGAGACTCTGGCCCTGTTTTGTTTGGTTTTGCTTTGTTTGTCACCGGCTAACTTTATGACCTTGGGGGGGAAAATCAATATATTCCTCTGAGACTCAATTTTCCTGTATGTGAAGTAGGAAAAATATATAGAATGACAAGATTTTAAAGTTGGAAGGAACCTTATTCACTTAGAAAAAGTAGTAGTCATTTAATCTAATGCTTTCAATTTACTGAGGATGAAGACCAGACTATAGAGATAGTAAGAAACAGAGCAGAGGTTGTTGTATGCTGTGTTAGGTGCCCTTTGATTGATTGAAAAGGATAATAAGCAGAACTACCACAATGGAAAGAGCCCAGCGGGAGGAAAGATAACTTGGTCTTGGTTTAAATATAATCCACTTTTCACGACACACTTTTCCTTGAATATAAAGTCACACAAGACCATGCCCATAGTTTGCTTGTAGCTACTATATTGAATAGAGATATTCCATATCAACTATCACTTATTTGGCAGTCCCTTTATTGGGGGAAGGAGGAAGATTTGGGGTGAAGGATCTGCTTCTGCTTTGAAACCCACAAGGTTGTTTTTTTTTTTTTTTTTGCTTCTCCCAGAAGCTGTTTGAATTCTGTTATCTGACTTAGTTCTAAGGCTTCTAATTCGGAAATCCAGGGGAATGGCTTGGGGTAGGGAGGACATATTTGGATGGCAAAGTTGTGATTCCCTCCCCCACCCTCTTTAGAAGTTGGCCTCTTGACTTTCACTAATTTAGTCCTACTGGGAACAACTCTAATGGGCTAGCCTGTAGCATCTGCATTAGGTCTGGGGTTATTCTGCAGAGATCACGAACTAGGATTGAATGGACTGGATTGGTGATTTTGAGGACCATGAAGATGGTGGGAGAAGTACCTGCAGAGGACTGTGCTTTCCTTAGGATCTTGAGAATATACAGTTAAGTGTTTGAGATTGGTTATATCTAGTCTCGCCCAGAGGCAGGCAGATGAACTAGATGATCTCATGTCTCTCTGACCCAATTATCCTAGCAAATAGCCCTGGATAGCTATCTCTGGATATCTGTTATTTTTTTTTCCTTCCAAAAGACATTCAGCTCACATATGTCTTTAAACTAAATCAATGAATATTTATTTAGTATCAGCTGTGGGCAGAGCCCTGTATGCTGCACCAAGAGAGAGAGAAAGTTTGGATAAGACATAATCTCTGACATCATAGTGCATCTAATCAATATAATCCAATGGTGCTATCTGACACGTACATTATAATGTAAAATAACATATTTTACATTAAAAAGATATAAGAAAGTACTGGCATCCTCCAGGGAGTGTGAAGGAGTGGAAAGATATGGGCTATAGATTCACGTTTACCTCTTACAAACCTGTGTGACCTGGGCAAATCACTTAATCTTTCCTTAATTATAAAGAGATCAGCTTAGATCAAGGGTCAGCCAATTATAGTCTACAACTTTTGTATGGTCATTGAGCTTAGAATCTCTTTTACATTTTTAAATAAAGTTTTGTTGTATTACAAAGGTAAAAAATATTTTTAACTCAGTACTACATAAAAACAGGCAGCAGACTGGATTTGGCCATAGTTTGCCAACTTGAGGCTAGATAGTTTCTGAACTTCCTCCTAGCTCTTTTAGATGGTTAAGACTTTCCTTGCTTGACCAATAATCCAACTGTTATTTTTATGGAAAGAGAATCATTTGGTATACTTGGAGTTTCTTCATCATCCTGTCACTGGCCCAGCAGCTGCTGGCAAGATGAAAGGCAGGCTGGGATTAAATCCCCACAGAAGAGAGGGCTTGAGAAGACTAACAGTTAACAGGTGTTTGTAAGCTTGCAGGCACTTTCCTGTATGCCCTCTGGACTCTGGGAAACTTCCCCCACCCTCTCTATGGAGCCTTGTCCTTGGATACAGCAAATTGGATTTGGGGATGTTTTGTCCCCTCTGACACAAAACAGATCACTTGCTAAGAAGATATTCTCCGGCAGACAGTGTATGGAACAGCCTTAGCGGAATCAATCCCATGCTCCTGTAGGAAAGAAGCTGTCCCTCGGAAAGTTAGAGTGAAAGTATCCTTTAGAAATCTAGGGGAAAAACCAGCTGTGTAAAGGCTTCTGCGAGTTCCTATCTCTTAGTTCACTCACTTGCTTCCTTTCATACTGGAAGAGAGAGATATCTGTGGGGTCATTTGTTGTCTGTAAGTAGAAGGGAAATGAGGCATTTTGGAGCTGTGGTCCAGAAGTTGAGAGCAGCTACTGCAACAGAATATTGGGGAGCTGGATTTTTCCTTCTTTTTGGGAGGCAGGTGCGGATGAGTAGGATATATAACTGAATTTAGACCTCAGAACAGGGATGGAGTGGAATCCATCCTATTTTACAAAGATACAGTTTCTCTCTGTCTGTCTGTCTAGGTCTCTGTCTCTCTGTCTCCTCCTCCCATCTTTCCAGATAGTCCAGTTCATGGTTTTAAATGAATGAATGGCTTCAGTACTGAGGATAGTAGAGCTCTCCTGGATCTAAGAAAAGGCTCACTTGTGTGAGTGATGTAATAAAAATATTTTTAAAACTCTAGATTTCCAAGTGAAATTTTTCCAAGGGATTTCTCTCCAATTTCATTGCCTACAGAAATATCACAACCCTGGGAAGTAGATGATATTATTATCCCCATTTTATACATGAAGAAATTGAGGCTAAGAGAGGTTAAGTAAATTGTCCAGAGTCACACAGCTAGTAGGTGTCTGAAGCAGTATTGGAATTCAGGTTTTCCTGTTGCCAGATCCAGCATCCAGAACTCTATTATTTATGCCAGCTAGGGATTCTAAGATAAAGAGGTAGAGAAGGGATATGGTGAATGGCTAAAATATTTCCCTCCATTGGGTAAATAAGCTGCCTCAAGCCCTACCCCTAAATAATGCTTTGTGATTCAGGGTGAGTCACAACTTCTTAGGACTCAGGTAAATTTTTTAATGGTATTTTATTCTTCCAAATACATGCAAAGGTAGTTTTCAACATTCACTTTGCAAAATCTTGTGTTCCAAATTTTTTTTCCTCTTCTCCTCCCTCCCTTTCCCTAAGACCGCAAGCAGTCCCATGTAGGTTAGACATTTGCAATTCTTCTAAACATAAAAATATTTGTTATGCTGTGCAAAAAAAATCAGATTGAAAGGGGGAAAAACAAGCATATTTGTTGAATTTGCTTCAGTCAGACTGAGACCTTAGCTGCATCCAGGGCCATGTTCAGTCATTCTTATCTATAGCTTTCCATTGAATTCAAACAAGAAAATGAGGCAGGTGACTTTGCACAGTCTTGCCCTTAAATCTAAGTCACTTGCATGCTATGGCAGCACCTCTCTGATGTCATGGTCTTCTTCATGACTGAAAGGCAAACAATAACAATATTTGTTATATTTAATAGGTCTCATTCTCTTCAGAGTCTTCTTATTGGTTGTGTCCATTGTGACTACATCCTATATAGTGTTTTTTAAAAAATGCTTTATTCACAATGACCTTATGAGAGAGGTTCACTTATTATCCTAATTTTGTTGATAAGAAGAATGAGCTCCAGAGAGAAGTAAGGTGACTTGCCCAATGTCACATAGCCAATGTGTGAATTCTGGGAATGCAATCTTTTGTTTGATTTAGTCTCTTCCTCATTCATGTCAATGTCACTGTCCCATCTATATCTTTTCCTTTCTTTCTATTTATTTAGCTCTTTCCCCCTTAAATAGTTATAATATGAAATTTGATATTTTTATGTATTTGTTGTTTCATTTAATGCTTATTTGTTTATTATTCTTTATTTTTGAAATTGAGAAGCAGGAACAGCTAGGTAGCTCCGTAGATAGAACACCTGCCAGGAATCAAGAGGACCTGAGTTCAAATTTGACCTTAGACAGTTACCCTAGGTAGATCATTTAATTAAATTGCCTCCCCCCACAAAAAGAGAAAAGGTGTGGTATAAATGGAAAAAGACCTAGTTTTTGGAGTCAGAAAAACTTGGGATCATGTCCCGTCTTTTGACATATAACAGCTGGTAGCTGAGTCTCTGGATATTCCAAGGCAACTCATTGTCACAGAAAAGCTGAGAAAAAGAATTCCTACGTCAGTATTTCCACACAATAACATCATAGGTTCACAATAACAATACAACTAAAATTAAGTTATATTCCCCTCACCCCCAAGACATCATAGGGTGATGGGAACAGCACCAGATTAATACTTAGATGACTTGAGTTCTAGTTTTGATCTTGGACAATTCATGACTTCTGTTTCCAAATCTCTAAAAACCTATGGAGGTGGGAATAGTTTTGCAGAAGATTATTTCTGATAGAAGCAGTGGTCTGAGCTGTATCTTGCCATATAGTCCTGGCTCTTTTTGAGGCATTGGTTCGAGCCAAGTAAATTATAGTCCTGTGCACAAATGGGCACATTATCAATATAATTTGATGATGATGATTTCCAGTCTGGCTTGGCTGTGGCAGTCCATTAACATAGTGGCTTCTGGAATTGAGTTTTCTGAGAACATTTGAAAGTAGCAATTGTATACTCAAGTACAGGTAAGGTCAAAGATAGAATGGTTTATTCATTTTTCAGTCACGTTCCACTCATGGTGAAACCATTTGGAGTTTTCTTGGCAAAGATATTGGAGTGTTTTGCCATGTCTTTCTTCAGTTTATTTTACTGATGAGAAAATGGAGACAAACAGGGTTCAATGGCTTGCCCGGGATCACACAATTATGAGTGTGAACTCAGGAAAATGAGTCCTCTTGAATCCAGACAGGATAGGTATCTAGATTTTGATTTAGTTTAAGTTTAGGATGGGAGGGATTAAAAAAATCTCCCAAAGAATCATATTTTTGTCCTGATTTTCTCACTCCCCCTTCCCCTCTACACGCCCCCCCCCATGCTTAATTCCAGAAACACTTTTCCTTGAAATTTTCTTATGAATGGTATAGAGTTGGTTGTGAGAACTTAGCTTGCTTCACTCAGAGTTGACGTGAAATATTGCTTGGAGCTGCCATGATTTTCTTGTGGAACTATCTTCAGAAAGTGAATTGGCAGTCTTATCAGCCCAAACGGTTTTTTGCAAATGTTTCCATTTTTCCAATGGAAGTAATGAATGAAGATGGATGTTTGTGGAATGTTGAGTATAATGACATTTCCTTGCAACATTTGTTTGAGTTGAAGTTATTGAATCAGAGGCATCAAACTAAATGGTAAAATAAATGTTTGGAATTGAAGAAAGAACGCTTCAACTGTTTAGATGCATCCCTCTAAATCCTGGTTCACCACAATCAATGTTTTACTGAGGGAGCATCTGCCAACCTGGATTGGGACTTAAATATTCTATTAGTTGTTTTCATTGACTGGAAGACCCATGGTGTCCCTGATCCGGTGGCAAACTGGAGATTGAAGTTTCAAATTTCCCACAGGAAGCATTTTCTGTCTTTGAATATTCATTCTGTTTAGGTGATGAATGTGAGAGAATTGTGGGTAGGGAGAGGGTTCAAGCCTGGAGTTATTTGGATTGTGATCACCTAGAGACACCGTCTGTTAGTGCATTACTCCCAAATATGGATCTGGCTGCCTGGCTGCACCAGAGAATGTTACTCCTTTCCAAAGTGAATAACAGTTGCTAACACGCACTTATAACAAAATTCCCCTGGTGCCCATTCATAAAGCATTGCACTGGTGATTCTATCAGCATTAAACTGTTTGGTGACTGAGTTTAGAATTATAGGAATCGGAGAAATGAATTAGCAGTAAATCAAGTCCCAGCTGAGTTTGAACCCAACTGCGGCGGGTTTTAAATTAAAAATATTTCGCCAAGATGAAGCAGTTGTAAGTCAAGTATGGGAGCTCTGTCATTCTTGACTTTGGAGAAGTCGCAGCCGCCCTTTTGAAAGGAAAAACCCTGACAACAGACTGTATTGATTCCTCGCCATGCAAGGAAATTGCCACTTCATTTCTGCCACAAATGGTTGGTTTTCATTAAAAAAACAAAACAACAAAAAAACCCAACAAACCAACAATAAAACACCCTTACTGCAGCCATGTGGGCAACAGGGCAGGTAGGAACGGGATGGGTGATAGGGGAATGGCAACAAGGACTCCTATACTTCCTGGGGGGGGGGGAAGCTGAGTCTGTGGGCACCGGGCATGAAGCTTATTTTTCTGTTTGAATCTTATTTGATTCTTCAATGGGTAGGAAAAAACTACAAGGAGAATACTTTTGGAAGGCTACAAGGCTGTCATGTTGCCAGTGACAATTGCAGAGTAATGGGAAAGAATTTATATAAGTAACCGTGCCCTGTGAATGGAGTTGCTTGGATTTATATCTACAGTCTCTCTAGTCCCATTTCCCTCCTGCAGAATGAATTGAGCTGTTCCCTCCTTCATCTCCGCCCCAAGTGGCTAGGAAATAAGGAATCCTGGGTTATTATTTGGGCTCTGTTGAAATTTTCTCAGCAAGTCTCTCTGGCTCAAGCCTCAGTTTCTCTCTGTGTAAACTGGGAGAAATCATTCTTGCTTTTCTGAATCATGGGCTAATGGTCCTTAACCAGAATCTCATTCTGATACCTTATTGTGCCATGATGGGGGCCCTTGATTCTCATAGGTCATGCTGGCAGAGCATGAGCTCTGGGAGGTTCTGTTGCGTTGTAGGGACTGGATTGAATCCATTAGAGAACATTATATCATAGATAGAATACTGGCCTTTAGACAGAAAGACCTATATTTGAGTCCTGCTTTGGATGCTTGCCAGCTGGATATACTGGCCAAGTTGCTTAAAGTCTCTGGGTCATACTGGTAAAATGACGGGGTGGAATAGGTGACCGGCTCCCTCAATTTCAAATAGAACAAGTGATGGGAAGCTGTCCCTAAGCTTCAGAGGGATTGCATTCTGAATGAGTGGAGGGAGGACCCATTGTTCCTTGAAGCCTTTAAGGACTGAACCCGGGGCATGTGGTGAGAATGGATGTGGTCATTAAATAAAGGCCCTGGTGCACTTTAGATAAAATATGTCATTTAAGGCCATAGTCAGGAAGGAGAGAGAGGGAGAAGGGGGAGGGAGAGAGAGAGAGAGAGGGAGAGAAAGAGAGAGAGAAGGAGGGAAGGAGAGAGGGAAGGAGAGAGTGAAGGGGGAAGGGAGGGAGAGAGAAAAAGTAGTGGTTTGGCTTTTTCATGATTATTCCCTGGTCAATTCCATAGATTTTCTGAGCCAGAACCCAGAGGCCATAAAGAGAAAAAGCCAGAAAGTGGGGAGGTGGCAGGTGCAGATGGGTCAGGCCACTAGACATTGAGTTAAAAGTATATTAACCATAGCTCTCTGGGGCCTGAGGTATATCCATATTGGAATGGAGGAGTGGGATGGCTCACTAAGTTCCCTTCCCCCCTCCCCGCCTAGCCCCATGAATTTGTTCCATGTATTTGTCCTTGAAAATTAGCACTGAATAATGGAGAAGGGGTTAGCCCGGGAGTCATGTGACCATAGGTGATTAAGCCACTTAACTAATCTCTTAGTGCCACCAGATAATATCTCTGAGTTGACAAGTGACAGAGAAGTTATTATCAATATACTTCCTGAAGGGAGTTTCCACACCAGGAATTCCACCCATAAATCTCTCAGATGAGGGTTTTGGACTACATGCTTCAGATCAAACCCCTCCTTTGACAGATGAGGAAACTGAGACCCAGAAGGTTTTGCAACTTACCCACATGACATTAATCATCAACCATAAGACATGAGTCCCAGATGCTTTGACTCTAAAAATTGCTTTTCCCGCCCCCCCCCCCCCTCTGTACTAGGTGGTGCAATGGCTTGACCATTGGATTTAGTGTTAAGGGCCTGAGTCCGAATTCTATCTCAGATACAAACTGACTTTGTGATCCCAAGCTATATGATCCTGGGAAAGTCTCAGGCTCAGTTTCCCTATCTGTAAAGTGGGGATTCTAATCCACTTGCCTCTCAGGGTTATCTGGAAGATCTGATCTAAAATGCCTTGCAGACCTTAGGGTTCTATAGAAGTGCCATCATTATCATCATATAACTTTCCTACGAGCCTACTGTACTGTCAGTTGTTAGCTGCAGACATGAGTACACCTCCTGTGAGGTGCTCAGAGATCACTGGACAGTGCTGGATGTGTAGCAGAAGGGCCACTGTCTGGCCATTGTTCTGAAATGTTCTGCTCTCTCCGCAGACCCAAAGAGTGTCTTTAGTTATAAAATTGAAACGAGATTTGGAATGAAACAACAGGGCTGCTGTCCTCCCTATATTGTTCTTCAGTACCTCGGTGCTGCTAATATAAATGGCTTATACCTGGTTGAGTGGGAGCAGGGGCAGGCTTTGTATTTTTGAGATCTAGCTTTTCAAGAGCCCCCCAGAGATGATAGGAGTTCTGTTCTTCCACCACACCTGCTCTTGCAACCCCCATCAGTGTTAACAAACTACTTTCAAGAACCTAATACATTTGCTTGTTGTCCAAGGGGAGATCAGCGAATTTTCTGTGTGTTTTCTGATGGCAAAATATATTCCTTCTAGGGGACGGGGTCTCACAGAAGGAGAGTGACAACTGTGTTGAATCAGTGGCAGGGCTAGGAATAGAGCAAGGCTGTGTTGATTGAAGTGAGTCCTAGACTTCCTCTCTCACAGAAGCTAGAAGTTCTGGAATTGCTGGATAAGGTCAGATTCAATTTATCCTTTTCAGGAGGAAGATTTCCAGCTGTTGATAGTCTATCCTACACCAACCTCATCTCCCACATTTCATCTTTTTCCCTTCATTTACTTGACTTTTATATTTGAGGATCTCTGGTCATATCCCTCATAGAATTAAAATTTGGTAAATTTTGAGGTAGGGATGTCCAAGGTCATGGAGTTCAACCGTCTCATTTTACAGATGAGGAAATGAAACTCATGTTGGTTTTTTGCTGTTTGAAGTGTTTAAAAAGTCTCGGGTTCAGTTTGAAGCTCAACATGGAAAGTCTAAGAGATTTGTCTAACCGCTTATGGTACAGTTGACTAATTGTCTCTGACATGGCCCTTTCTGTTCATTTTCTGATTTTTTTAAGAGAGAGAGCTTCATGCTTCATGGTTCCTCACTTGTCCTCCAGCTTAAACACTGGGTTTAACACTTAAATATTTTATACTTTTAGGTAATAGAGAGTATAATTCAGACCGGCCTATTCACTGTTCCCTAAATAATATAATCTATTTCTCACCTCCATGTCTTTCCATGGAGAGGGATACTCTCCCTCATTACTCTTGCTTTTTCCTTCCTTTAAAGGATCAATTCAAATGTCAATTCCTGCATGATATCTTTCCTGGTGTCCCAGTTTTTAGTTCTCTGCCAATTTCATATTTCATTTTTTGTATACATATATTTCCTATCAGCAGAATGTAAGCTCCTTGAAGGCAGGGGCCGTATTTTTGGGCTTTGTTGTTATTCACAAGGAAGACCATGACATGGGGGAGATGATGTCATGACACACAAGTAAATTGGATTTAAGTGAGGGAGGGTTGTGCAAAGTCACCTCATTTATCCTCTATAGCCATTCTTGTCCAGTGGCAAGCTGTAAATCAGGATGACTGGAATGGCCCTGAATGCAGAGGGAGGCCTTGGTGTTTTTAAGTTAAGGTCTTTAACAGGTCTCAGTGTGATTGAGGCTGTGCAAATCAGTGATTAAAGCCAGATAAAAAATGAGTCTGAAAATGGCCTCTTTTACCTAGTTAAAAAAAATCAACCTGGTAGTAGAAGATCTTCAGATCTGGCCAAAGCAGAAACAATTGCTATTTACATTCACTCTGAGCCAATCAGGGCCCAAATAGTGACCAAATGGGGACCAATTGTTGGTCAATCAATAAGAGCCTGAATGATTTGGGTTTAAGGCCTGATCCTTAAGAAAAAAAATCTAGCTCATAAACCCCAAGATATCTCAGGAGGTTTCAGCAATCAAAATTTGCATTCTTTAAGCAGGTAAAGGTATGATATTCTGTGGACAGAAGAAAGGGAAGGGAAAGAAGAAGGAAAAGTATGAGCATTGTTCCTGGAATATGAGGCATTTAATAAAGATTGGTTGAATGGACTTGAGTGAAATATAAGCCCACAGGTATTAGGAAAAGGCTAAAAGGAGGGCAGCTTGGTAGCTAAGTGGATAGAGTATCAGGCTTGGAGTGAGGAAGACTAACTTGCAAAATTAGATCCTAGTTATCGGAGTCTGAGGAAGTCACTTTTTTGCCCTTCTGCCTCAGCTTCCTCCTCTGTAAAATAAACTGAAGAAGAAAATTGTAAACCTCTCTAATATCTTTGCCAAGAAAACCCCAAACGGGGTCACAAAGAGTTGGAAACCACTGAATGACAATTCCTTTTACAGTCTATATGTAGCAGTTGTTATGTTTTTTGATCATAGACCATAGAATGCTAGAGCTGGGATGGATCTAGATATCCTGAGTCCGATCCCTTCATTTGACAGAGGAGGGACAAGGCAACTAAATTCCTCAGCAGCAAAGGTTATTTTCTATTCTATATTTAACTTTCCCGTAGTAACAACAGACGTGGTGTGTGAACACATAATCAGCCAGGGACCTTGACTGCTAGACTTACAGTATAGTTGGATAGTCAAACAAGAGCTGTCAATATTTTTCTACCATAATAAAACTGTAAGAACTTGGCCCCCTTGACAGCACCCCTCCCCCATTGCCATTGACCAGAGGAAAAGATGAAGGAGAATATGAATGAGGCAAAAAAACAAAGGGATGAGATGAGAATGAATGATTGACACTCAGCAGTGGGCTCTGAAGGCCTTTACTCATCTTCCCTTTCTTCCTACCTCCCCAATCCCCATGAAGACAGTTTTAATTTTCAGGGTGACATCAGGTAGAAGAAGGTGCCCTTCTGCCTGTTTCCTCTGAGCTGAGTGTCTGTGGCTCGGCTGCTGATTTGGGGACCTTTCGAGGGAGAGGTAACAGCTCAATCTTGCCTGGATATGATGGAGGGCTGTTTCTGTAGTAATTACTTTTAACATTGATTGAGAGCTCATTGCTGTTCAGAGTACAGACAGGGCTGACTCTATGTCTCAATGAGATGGAGACAGGGAGGAGACAAGGAATATTCTTTGTGCAAGGTGACAGCAACATAGCCCAAGGGCAGGAGTGGGTCAGTGGATGGCTGTTCAGTATCCTGAAGAGGCTACGGGTTGTCAAGGCAGGGGTGTGCTGGAGCCAGCTCCAAAAGGGCCTGGAACCAATTGTGAAATTTTCAGTATGAGCATTTATAACTCAGAAATCAGCCAACACTGCAAATCAGGGCTTGATTTACTGTTTTGTTGATTTTCTGGACTTAAGAAAGTGATGAGGAAAATGTTAACAATGCAGATTAAACTTAAAAGTGTGTTGTGAATACATTTTCCCCCAGAGAGCTAATTTTTAAATATTTACTAGCACAATCCTATTTACAGGGAGTGGATGGTACGGAAAAATTCTCAGAAGTGTGGAAAGGTTACATAAAAGCAGATGTGTCTAAACATGGATGCGCGTGACACAGCATGGATTTTAAGCTGGAAGAGATCTTAGATGTCAGTCAGTCCAACCCTGTTATTTTATATTTGAGGCCCAGAGAGGCGAAGTGATTTATTAAAAGAAAGTTGATTTATTGAAAGTCACTTCTTGAGCCAGGATTAAAACCCTTCAACCTTCAGTCTAGCAATATTATGCTATATATATATGCTATATATATGTATATAAAACATTATATTATATATGATATAATATAACATTATACCATGCTGTATCTGGAAACACAGGACAGTGTAAGCAGCTGGCAGGAGAAGGGTATCTAGCTGAGTTTGGATGGCTGCAAATGACACAATACTACCAAATGGCCCAGTGTGGTTACAATCCAGCCTAAAAATAGAGCCCTGTCTTCACCTCTCTTTGGGATATCAGTTACCTGCAAACTTTTGGGCAGCTTGTGACTTTTGGTTCCATTGTTTTTCAAAAGGTTGGTCTCTATAAAGGTATGTGGAAAGAAAAAGAAAGCAATTTAAGTTTCAATATGAAGACTTGCATCCATAGTGAAGATGGGACCATCTTGAGGATATTTGCCAATAGCTCAATCAATAAACATTCTTTTATTAAGTGCCCACTGTTGGCCAGATACTGTGATGTGCTGAGACAACAGAGAAAAAAAGTAAAAATAGTTTCTGTCCTCAAGAAGCTTACATTCGAATGGGGAGACAACATAGAAAATTCAGAACAAAGGAATCAGAACAGAAGAGAGAGGAGGTAACTTTAGAAGGGATGATGCTGGCAGTTTGGGATGGGGACAGCATGAGAAAAGACATTTTGGAGAAAGAGGTCCATTAACTAATTCTTAACAATAGTCAGTTAAGTAACATGTATTAAGAATTTATCATGTGACAAGGCACTAGCTTAAGCTTTGGGGATACAAAGGAAGGCAAAAAAGTCCCTATCCTCAAGGAGCACACAATCTAGTTGGGGAGACCACATGTAAATAGTTAGGTATGTATAAGATATGTAAAGAGCAGGGGAAGAGGGGAAAAGGTAGGAAAGGATTCCTGTAAAAGATAAGGTTTGAGCTGTCTTGAAGAAAGCTAGGGAAGCTAAGAAGCAGAGGAGAAGGAAGGAAGAAAGAAGAGAGGGAGGGAAGGGAGGAAGAAGAAAAGAAAGGAAGGAGGAAAGGAGGGAAGAAAGGAAGAAGGAAGGAAAGGAGGGAAGGAGGAAGAAAGGAAGAGAGGGAATGAGACAAAAAGAAAGGGAGGAAGGGAAAGAGGGGAAAATGGAGGAAGGGAAGGAAGAAGGTAGGAAGGAAACATTCAGTACTTACTATGTGCGCTAGGCACTGTGCCCTCCTCAGCTGCACTTCTTAGAATCCACATTTATATTTTAAATTCAGCTCAACATCTTCTATATGATATCTTTTTTTTTATTTCTCCCAGTTGTGAATAAATTTACTCCAAATTATTTTGCATTTATCATTTTATATATATTCTCTTTCTCTCTCCCTCTCCTTTTCTCCCTATTTCCCTCCTACCCTCCTCTCTCTCCCTCTGTCTGTCTCTAATACACACACACACACATATACACACACACACACACACACACACACATTCATGTTGTCTTTCTGGTAGAATATAAGCTCCTTGAGGGCAAAGGAACCTCAGTGCCCAGATAAACCCTTGGCACACAGTAGGCACTTTATGAATCCTTGTTGACTATTACTTCTGGAAATACAGCTTTTAGCTTTAGGCAGAGCCATAACTGTCTATTCTGGTAGCTGAGGAGAGCATTAAAATTTTTTTAAAAATCCTCACCTGAGGAGAGACTTCCTAGTTTAAAGCTCAAGGTCCCATGTAAGGGAGGATCTTGAGACACTGTTTTATGATTTGAAGAAATAGATACCACGAGGCTGCCACTAGGGAGAGAGAAGCTCTGGAGAGGTGCAGCTGATGGGATGGAGAAGTGAAATTACCATCTGGAAATTTCTTCTTTTAACTAATTATTCTTGCTAACCAGGTGCTAATCTTATTTGTTTCTTCCTTCTGAAGAAGTATGACTGTATTTATCACTTTCTAAATTTCAGCGCTGACAGATTAAACCCTCACAATGCCTGACAAAAAGTAGGCATGTAATAAATATTTACTGACTTGACAAACACCAAATGCTGATCCTCTCTAGTATGGTACTGGTCTCAGAGATGCCCACTGGACCATACCCCCGACATAGCCAGGAGAATTCAGACTGGAAGGGGAATGGGAAAGAGTTACAGTCCATCTTTGGAAGGTGCTGGGAAAGTGGAGAAGGTGGGGTTAGCTGATAATTCAATCACTTTGATCCACTGAACCTTAGCTATTGGTCGTCGCTGATGATTACCATCACTATATTAATCATCATCATTATTTTTGCCTAGATTCTGTGCTTTCATTGTTATAGAAAACTCCTTCTACCAGTTCAGTTAGCAACTTAGAGTCTAAAAGAGGTAACTGAGAAATTAAATGATCCTTCCAGGTCACACAGCTGAGATTTTGTCAGAGGGAGGAGTTAAATCCATCTTTTCCTAACTGCAAGACTAGCTCTCTGGCAATTTTACGACATTGTTATGATTATTTTGGGGGCCACATAAGTATATATGAATGTATACACACACACATGAGTATACTTTCTGTTTCCATAGGGTCTGTAGCAGTTGTCGCTTGGCAAACATATTACCCTCGCCAGGTGGTGGCAGTGACTGATGCTGTTACTACCAGTCATTTCAAGTTCACCATCTAGACCCAAGACCCTCTCTTGGCTTTGGATGGAGGTGGATGGGGAATCTTGGCTCTGACTCAATGCAGTGGCTGCTGCTAACTATTAGTAGGTAATTATTGCCCGGAGCCTACCTGCTAATTACCCACAGCATTGCAGGTCCAGAGCATCTGCTAATTTACCAGCAACCAAGCTGTGGAACTAAACCAATCAAACAGGGACTAAGGGTGATGGATCCAATGTTGCGTGACACAATTGTGTCCAGAGATATTCATGGGCATGTGGCAAAGATGCTTGTTGGATGAAAAAAAACCCAAACAACAACCTGTCTCTGCAGTTCTTGACCCCTGGTCTCTGGTTGCTGGCCTTCTAACCAGTCTTATGAACCCCTTGTGGTTTTCATGCTATGTGGCCAGCTCCCCAAGTGGAATTCTTTGCTTAAAACACCTTAGATTTCTGAACATGCTCAGTTTTCTGGGTATTTCAGCCCTGATATCCCCGAAATTGAGCAACAGTCTTAACTGTTGTCAATTGTCTTCAAACTGTTGACAAAAAATCAATTAATCTGATGATGGACCTTGTGATTTGTATGAAAAAAAGCATTTATCATGCACTTACTGTGTGCAAAGCACTGTGTTGAGCTTTGGTTATATAAATAGAAAAGCAAGAAAATCTGAGATTTAAGGAGCTCACATTCTAATAGGGAGAGATCCCATGTAGAGGAGGATTCATTTAAGATGATGTCAATGTCCCAAAGTCTTTAGGATGCAAGGTGGATGGTATGACATCTTTCAGATACCATTTCCACTGATAAAACTCTGCTTCATGATACCTGGGAGAGGAATAGGAAACAAACAGAAGTCATCTGGTCTAACTCATTTTACAGATGAAGAAAATCCAACTTGGGAGTTTTAAATGATTTTCCCAAAGTCACAATGGTAGATAAGAGTAATTAGAACCTTGGTCCTCTGACTTCAGGACTAGAACTCTGTTGTTTATAAACCTTTCAAGAGAAAGCATTGTTTATTGCAAAGAAACAAATCTCTAATTATAATGGAATATAAGTGGGATGGAGAAGGATAGGCATGGGGTGGGAGAGGAAGAAGGGAGATGGTATTTCCAATACAAATACAAAGTATCTTATTTCCAACAGTCCTGTGGGGCAGCTGGTTATTGTTCAGTCCTTTCAGTCATTCTTCATGATCCCATTTGGTATTTTTTGGGCAGAGATACTGGAGTAATATTGCCATTTCCTTCTGTAGCTCATTTTACAGATAAGGAAACTGAGGGAAACAGGATGAAGTGACTCAGATCTTCCTGATTCCAAGCCTGTGGCTCCATCTGTTTCTTCATCTTAGCTGTCTTTTAGGGTAGCACATATTTGAGGAAGCTGAGGCTCAGAGGTTTCATGTTAAGGCCATATAACTAGAAAATGTTGTTGCTAGAATTAATTAATTACAATTCAGACCTTCTTACTTTAAAACCAATGGTTTTCCCACTTCCCCTCGTTGCTTCTCGTAGCTCCTCCTGATTGTAAGACTTGATTCAGCTTTCCCACCAGCAGCACCCCTCCACCCTTACTCCCCAACTTCCTTCATGCTGAGGCTGATGTGAAAGTGCTGCATTTACAGATCAAGTGACTGCTCTGCTATCCTCCAACTTCTCCATAGATCGGTTAAGGTCTGGGGAACCCAGAGGTTCCATCCATCACAGCTATGAATCCCCTGGGGCGGAGGACCATTAACACTAATGTGGTGAAAGGCTGAAGAAAAAGGCTAGGAGCATGGTACTTTGCAGCTGACTCCCTTCTAAAGCATTCATCCAAACTTGAAATCTACCCTTTCCTCCATATTCTAGGGCTCTGATTTGGCTTTTGGTGATAGGATCTGAGGTTGGGTGGGGTAAAAAGAGGAACTCAGACAACCAGGAGGATTTGGCTTCTAGGACAGCTATGTGACAAATGTGAACAAAGTTCTTCAAATCAGAGGTAAGACACATAAATGCGGTATCTTATAACATCATAGAATCCTAAGGCATTAAGTTTTTCCATAAGCCATTTTGTCCTCTGGGCAGATCTACATCTAATACCCTTGACCCTATAGGAGGATTATGAAGGAATATTTATTTCCCTTACCTTCTTATTTCTCACTCTTAAGTGAGCACATTCTCTCCCTTCCCTTCCTCTACTTCATCATGAGATGGTGACTAAAATATGATAAAAATTCAATAAATTTTTCTTTAAATGAATTGATTGGGTATATCCTGGCCAAATCCTGTCAGGGAAAGTAAACCTAATTGTAAAGATGAGTGTCTTTTATACCCTGCCAGATCTCGGAGAGGAAAACATTCTGTGGGTTTTTTCAATCTCCTCTGGAGTTTTATATCCCAAAGGTATCTGTCTCCAGAGAGTGGAGACAAAATTCAAAAAGATTCTCTTAGATTGGAATCATGGCCTGATGCAGCTTAAGAGGAATGAAGTCCTGGTCTTAAGTTCAAAAAATTAATTGTACAAGTGCAGGATAGTTCAACAGCAATTTATATGTAAACCTAGACAATTGCAAAATTCTGTGAACTGGCATTCCTGCTTCTAATAATATGAAGTAGCTGCTAAAAAAATTCATACTATCTTAAGCTGCATTAATAGAAATATTCTAGGTCAATAGAAATGTCCAGGTCAAAAGAGGTAAGAGATGGGAAATTACTATATTCTTTTCTGGTCGTATCACACCTGGAGCACATTTTTAAGATGGAAATCAATCAATAAACTAGACTTCTTCCAAAAGAGTGTGGCTAGGATGATGAAATGTCTGGAAATCACTGTCACATAAAGGATGGTTAAAGGAACTGAAGATTTTCACTTTAGAGAAGTGAATGCTTGGAATGGAGGGGGAGAAAGGAGACATGAGAGCTGTCTTCAAATGTTTGTCTGATGGGAGTCAAGTGTTTCAAAAGCTGTCATATGGAAAAAGGAATAAACTTATTCTGTCTAGCTTTACAGGGCAGAACCAGACCTAATGTTTAGCAGTGGTAGGTAGCTAGGTGGCAAAGTATTTGGAATTCTGGAGTCAGAATCATGAAGGATCTGAGTTTGAATTCTATCTTCAGCACATATTAGCTGTGAAATTTTGGGCAAGCAATTTGATCTCCAAAGCTTAGTTTCCTCATTTGTAAAGTGCTTACTAATAATAGTACCTAGTTTATGACTGAGAGCAGCTGCATAGTGCAGTGGATAGAGTATCAGGTCTGGAGTCAGGAAGATCTGAGTTCAAATTCTGCCTCAGACCATTCATTACTAGCTGATTAGGTAAGTCATTTAATCCTGATTGTCTCAGAGAAGGATCTGGCAGACCACTCCAGTATCTTAGCCAAGACATGAGTCACCAAGAGTCAGAAATAACTGAAACAACTAAACAATCAGAAATATATATTGTGGGATTTCTGCACAAGATAGGTGTAGAGAATAACACCAGAAGTCCTCTGAGGTTTTTTTCTTTCATCCTATGAAATGCATCCTCTGGGTAGAATTGCCGACTTTGTCCCAATACATTGAAATGAAGGTAATATGACCACACATTACATCCCGGAAACTAATTTACCAACTAATTTGCAGAGAGATGCAAAGGATTTCCCCTTTTTTGCATCCTCTCCCATCCTTTGCCATTGTGGAGGTGTGCTCTCCAAATCAGAACATGGAATGGATTCCCCAGGGGAAGCCCTCCAGTCTCTCTGGTCCTCTGATTTCCACTGACCTGCCTCATGGAGCTGAGCTGCTCCCAGCAGCTGCCCCGTTTTGCCAGAGCTTTTGTGGGGGAACAAGAGTCAGGCATTTCAGCTAATGTGGAGAAAAGAATAACTCTCACTGTAGTTTCATTTTTAAAGCAGATGTTTCTCGGGGAATAAATCAGCACCAGCAGCCTCTTCTCCTCTGACATTTTAAAGACAGGCCTGGGAGCCAGTTTTCAAGCATCTAGGTTCTGGCCAACCTCCCCAGCTGAGATCCTGACACCCTTTGCACATTTGAGTGTGGCTTTTTTATTTCCAATTAACCATTTTCTTTCTACCTGAGGCACCTTCCTCCCAGTATAAACTTCCCCAGCCAAGGAGAAAAGGTAGAAAACACTTCTCTACATATACTGTCACTCTAGTTGTGTCTCAGCTGTGTTTGGGGCATTGATTTTATATTTCCTTCCTCAACAAACCTGCTAATAAGATTTTTTATTTTATTTTTCTCTTTCCTTTCTCTCCCCTCCCCCTTTCAACTTGGCCTAGACTCTTGGTCAGGCTTTGATTGCATGTCTCATTGATTCCATTCAGCTATTTATTAATGTACTAATTAGTATATTCATTTAAAGGAGTGACACTGAGCTTTTTTTTTCTTCCATAGTGTATAGAGGTGCAGGTTAATGGAAATTTCTGTTTATATAACATCGGTGTCAGGTGTGAAGAGGATTAGTTTTGGATGTTAAAAGGACACAGCCAGGGTTTTTTTTCCAGGACTTGAATCTCTTTGGTTGACAGTTCCCAACATATCAGAAAGGTAAACTCTACATTCTTATTACATTTCCCTTTACTCTGAAGAGATATATTTTTGTTTCTCTGAGGAAACTGATGGTCAGATGGCTGGGGACTATCCACAAACAGTCTTTCATAGCCTTCTGCAATACAGCAAGGTGGCATGGGTGGGCTTGGTGAATATTGTTATCAAAGAACCAATTTGCAGGCCCCCGTTATTAATATGAATATTGTTAATATGTAGGGATTTTTACTGCCTTTGTACCAAAGTACCATTGACAAGTTTACTGCTTGGTGATTTCTCATATGGATGCTTGCTGGTTCATCTGCTCTGTCCATTATTAAGTTGACCATGAGGGGCAAAAAGTAGGTGGATCAGTTATCTATTGAAGAGCTGGCTATATGAGGGTCAGAATAATGGAGTTAATTGAGCTACTGGCAGGCAATGGGTCTGAGAAGTGAATCCAGGAGACCTTGGACCTCTCCATGGTGCTTTGTCTACTACATCGTCACCACAAAGGACATAGGAACCTACAAAGAAACAAAACCAAAAAAAGTTTATTTTATTTTACTTTCAATTCCATTAAAGGATATGAAGTTATGTATGTAAAGATATGTGTTAAGCTTTTCCTTGAAGTCATGTTATGACTTCAGCCCAATTCAATGGTGTCACAAGAAATGGTCACTTAAGGAAATCAGCAACTAGAAGAAAGGTTGGGGTGAGATTCTCAAATAAAGTAGAATGCATTTATGGAGGTTTCATTCTATCATTCATTCATTAGATGGTGATTAAATGCAAGATTTAGATAATCACAGCCTCTCCCCTAGCGGAGATTATAACCTAGTAGTATGGATTGGTTGCCTTCTGGTGAGGTCCTTTTCTTTCCACCAAGAGTCTTTTTTTAACAAGTATATTTGACATAAGGCAAGTGAGATAGGATGGTGCCATGGAAAAGGTCCTAGATTTGTATCTACTCAATGCTCCCTTCACCTCACCTTTAGCATATGGCAGGCTGTCTAGCTGTACTCTGGTCTGTCAGCTATGAAGAAAATGGCCCAGACACTGGTTTTCTGTGCTTTGGACTTCAGCCCTTCAGATAGAATTAGACTGGGACAAGGGATTTTGGATTTATTTGGAATCTAGCATTAACAATGATTGGAGTCACCTGAGCTTTCTTTTCTCTGCTTCTTTCCCTCCCTCAGGACAAAAGATTAATAGGAAGTTGTCAGGAATCTTACTCAGAGGCAAATTTCACTGGAGGCTTTCTTTCTTTTTTTTCTTTTTTTTATTAATTTTATAATTATAACATTTTTTGACAGTACATATGCATAGGTAATTTTTTACAACATTATCCCTTGTACTCCCTTCTGTTCCGAATTTTTCCCCTCCTTCCCTCCACCCCCTCCCCTAGATGGCAGTCATTCCCATACATATTAAATATGTTATAGTATATCCTAGATACAATATATATGTGCAGAACCGAATTTTGCTGTTGTTGTCGCAAAGGAAGAATTGGATTTGGAAGGTAAAAGTAACCTGGGGAGAAAAACAAAAAATGCTAATAGTTTACACTCATTTCCCAGTGTTCTTTTTCTGGGTGTAGCTGATTCTGTCCATCATTGATCAATTACAATTGGATTAGCTCTTCTCTATGTTGAAGATATCCACTTCCATCAGAATACATCCTCATACAGTATCATTGTTGAAGTGTACAGCGATCTCCTGGTCCTGCTCATTTCACTCAGCATCAGTTCATGTAAGTCTCTCCAGGCCTTTCTGAAATCATCCTGCTGATCGTTTCTTACAGAACAATAATATTCCATAACATTCATACACCACAATTTATTCAGCCAATCTCCAATTGATGGGCGTCCATTCATTTTCCAGTTTCTAGCCACTACAAAAAGGGCTGCCACAAACATTTTGGCACACACAAGTCCCTTTCCCTTCTTTTCACTGGTGGGTTTCAAGTAAACTTTGACACAAGAGCAGTCTCCTAGGAGGGCAGTCATTCTAAGCCGTCTTCTTCTCCCTTCCTCCTGCATCCTGGCCTCTTGGGCTGTGTAGGTAGCATCCAAGACTGGAGCTGAAAGGGGCCAATCGTCTTGTTTTGTTGTTGCAGTCTGTCCTTTCTTCTCGAGAAGGTGAGGGCATGGCATGCAAGTGAACTGGATTTAAATGAGGGAAGGCTGGGCACTCACCAGCCTCCCTTTCTCCTCTGACTCCATCTGGGTCCAGTGGCAAGATACAGATCGGGAGGACTAGAGATGGATCTGGAGAGAAGGTGGAATGAAGGGTCTTGTCTAAAGTTGCACAGACAGTTCTTGATAGAGCTGAGATTTGAACTGAGAGCCATGATCCCAATTCCAACTTTCCTTCCGTGATCACTCATTCAATCATCAAAATATTTATTAATACTAGTAGCTAGTATTTGCACATTGCTTTAAACTGAGGGAGATCATATGATTTGCCCAAGATCATATAACTAATAATTATGTGAAATAAAATTTGAACTAGAGTCTGCCTTTAAGTCCACCACTCTGTTCACTTTTCCACCTTAAAACCAGATATATTAAACAACTATTATATACCAAGCAGTTGTTAAGTGTTAGTGTTATAAAGACAAAAGTGAAACAATCCTCTTTATTCTATTTGAGGAGATGATATATACATCTCTATTTACATAGTATGTAAAAATGAATATGAGGCAGTTTGGGGAGAGATATGGTACCATACCACATGTCCCTCGAGGTTCTGGTCTCCATTGTGCTTTGCTGATACCATTTCTTGCCATGACTTCAACTATCATCTCTATGCAGATGATCCCCAAATCTACAAATCCAGCCCCAATTTAGTCCTAGATTTTCAGTTGATCACTTGACATTGTTACATGGAGGAAGGAAGGAGATGGAATAAGAGAAGGGAGAAAGGGAGGATGAGAGAAAAGAGAAAGAATAAAGAGATAAAGAGGGGGTATAAGGAAAAAAAGGGCAGAAGGAAATAGAGAAGAGAAAGAAGAAAAAGTGGGGGAAATGGGAGAGAAAATGAAGAGAGCCCTAAGGAGGTGGGATTTCCAAAAATATTGGAGCAAAAATAGATTCTTTGCTTCTCTCTCTCTCTCTCTCTCTCTCTCTCTCTCTCTCTCTCTCTCTCTCTCTCTCTCTCTCTCTTTTCTTGGTTAATTATCTGCTTCATTAAATACTATGGTTTAGAAGTAGGTTTTATTCTTGCTCAGCTGACTATTATTGTTGATGGTCATTGAATTATCATAAAAATTTTGAAATAGTGACAACTGAAAACCGGAATGAAACAGTTTAGAGCTGTAGTTGAGGAGAAAGCTGAGTAGGATAATTTAAACCAAGATATGAAGCAGGAGAAATCCTGCAATTCAGGGGTACACAGTAATTGGGAGGGCCCTTCTTTTCCAGTAGCAAGAGCTGGGGAAACCCTCTGTTCACACAAATAAGAAAAGAGCAGATTTGTGTTTTTGCTCCCAACCTGTTGGCTTGGAGAAAGGAATGTTTGTTGATCACAAGAGGTGGTGACGTTGCAGTGATCTGGGACATAAATAGTGGCTACCTTGAGCTCCCGGGTCAGAAGGCTATGAAAGTAGGAGGTGAGGGTAGAAGATAGAAAAGAAACATTTTCTTTAGGTATTTCTTTATATATTTCTTTATGTATTTCATGCATGAGGTGGGGAAAGGTATCTTTTGAGTTTAGAATTATAGCAAAATATTAATAATAGTAACCACTAGTATTTATATATTGGGTTGACCAAATGCTTTACATTTGTTATCTCATTTCATCCTTACAACAACCCTGAGAAATAGGTTGTATCCCAATTTTATAGTTTAGGAAGTAAGTCCAGAGAGATAGATTACTTGTTCATTTAGTGTCTGAGGGGGGAATTGAATTCAGGTCTTCCTTTTTCCAAGTCTAGTCCTACATCCACCATATCACCTTGAGTCTTGATGCCCATCATGGTATCCTTCTTGTACCTTTTCTCCTCACAAAACTCTGTGAACCAACCAGCTCACAAAAAAAACCCCCAACAACAACAACAAAAACCAGGTGTCCTTGATTGCTGCTTCTTAGGAGATTATATTAAAAATGCTACTCAGTGGTCCTGGCAGTGGGGGGCAGGGGAGGGACCTCACCAACCCTAGAGTTAATTTGGCCTTAATTTGATTTAAAAAGAAGTCAGAGGTATAGAATTCCCCTACCCCAGTATATTAATTGAGAGCTATTTCCCAACCAGGGCCCTCCAGGAAACCAAACCCCACCTGATTTCGGCTCTGATTTGGGAAATGGCATTCCTAGAAACTCTTTAGTGAACAAACTTTGCAAAGGGACCTTCCCTGAGCCGGGCTTTCTGAACCCAGCCCCTCAGCCGGCCCCTGGGAGCTCAGCCCAAGGCTGCAGCCTTGCAAGGTGGTGCCGAGGCTTTTACACTGCCCCTTCTTTTCCTTGGATGGCATCAGATCGGCCCCTGCCCAGACTCCCCTGGGTCTGTGTGTGCGTCAGGGATGGGATTTCTGGCCTATTTTGGTCATGGTGATCTGTCTTTGCTTGGGTCCTGTTGTTGTCCCTACAAAGGGAGGAGGCGGCTCTTCCCCCCAGCAACCCAGCTTCTCTGGGGTTCGGTGCCAAGCAGGGCCGCCGGCCCCCGGAGGCTCGTTTTGTAAAGTTACTGCCTGGAGCTGAATTCGTGAGGGGGGCTCCCAGCACAGGGGGGGGGGGATGGAGAAAGTCAGAGTGCAGATAGAGATCAGCTAGTCAAAACAAAAATAACCGAGCCAAAGCTTCCTCCATTTACAGATCTGATCGAGTAACGAGTACTTAGGAAGTCTCTCCCATGTGCCAGTCTGAGGGATGGGGAGACAAGAACAAAGAAGGAAACCATATACTCAGAGTGAATTGAGATCCCACAGGGCCAAGTGACTTAGGAGATCTTGTGCAGTGGTAAAAACCGAGTATTGTTATTTTTTTAGCTTCGCCCTCAGAGTACAAAGTTAGAAACTGAGACCTAGCACAGCTAGTAAGTGGTCGAGCCAGCATCCAGAATCAAATCTTTGGATTCACATCCAATGTTCTTTTGACTAAATTAGGAGGCTGTATCCGAGCGGAAGCAGAGAGTCAGTGACCAAGTTTGTATGTAATCTCTTCTCCTTCATCCCTCAAATTCGAATATTAAATGAAATATTGAAAAAAGTTTGAAAAATATTTGGAAAAATATTGAATAAAATAGCCTTGATGTCCAGAAGTTCTGAGAGAAGGTATCTCTGATGAGGCCCCCCTGGGGCGGGGGGATTTCACTGATTCTCACAGTTGTTTTTGGCCCAGTGTCAAAGCAATTCTTTCTAGGACAGGCCAGAGGCGATTCCCCCCACACTTTTTGTTCCCCTTTCTGGGGTCCTATTTGTCCTGGGCTAATAGCATCCCGATTCTTCGCCTCCTGCACCAGCTGGTAAATGAGTCGAGGATCTGATTTATGGTCCTGGCTCTTTCTTGGAGACCTGGGGATGAGATGGAGCTTAGCTACAGCTCCCAAGCCCTGGTCTCTACCTACTCTATTTGTCAGACACTCAGCACTACCTGCCCTCAGGAATAGCCCTAGAAACAAAGGTTCCAAGGTTGGGGTTCTTTTGTGCCACATGGACTCCTTTGTCAGTCTGATGAAGCCCGTTACCCCTTTAGAATAATATTTTAAACACGAGAAGTCAATGTTAAATTTCAGTTTTGAATCAGTGAAAATAAAGGTGTAATTCCCCCCACCCATTTAAGTTCATAGAAATTTACCCTCCAGAGCTCCAAATCATGAACCCCTGCTCCAGTGGACTGAGGGGCCAAAGTTAGGGCCAACGATGACAATAAGTGTTTAATGCCTACTATGTTCCTTTACTTTGGTTAATGTTAAATGCGGTCTGATCAAAGTACACAGAAGGAGCTGTGATAATACTCTTTAGAAATATTCAGGAGGAGAATATGGAAAAGTTGAATCAGGAAAAAGGCAGATAATAAAAATTCACAGATAGTTCAGAAGCATAAGCCTCCCCTTCCGCCTCCATGAGTGACTAAGAAGTAAGACATTAGACCTGCTTGAGCTCTGCTTCCTCTGCAGAGAGGTGCTAATGAGGATGTAGACAGGCAGTGGGGAGGTGGAAGGTCTTCCAGAGCAGAAGAGCAGCTTGAACAAATTAATGTGGAGCCAGGGGGAAGGGACAGTGAGGTAACCTTCTTGCCTCTCTTAGAAAATTCATTTTGGTTGGCTCCTTAGGAGATGGGGCTGGGTGGGTGCAGTGGGGTGACATTAAGCCAGACAAAACAATTTTGACTCATTCGTTCAATACTTAGATATTTCCTGGGTACAGAAAATTATACCTAGCTCTGGGAGAAATAAATGTTTTAATTAAAATATGATGTATGGCCTTGTGGAACTGGGCATAGGCGGGCAGCAAATGAGACTAGACTGGTCAGGAGGGGTCAAGGACCAAAAGTCTAGGTGACCTGATGTGATCCAGCAGATACCATTGATCTGGAAGGAAAGGGGTCAAAAATAGGACTAAAATAAAAAAAAATAGGACATATACAGGATTCACTGGAAGGAGGTTAGGTCCAGAGAAGTCGGCTAAGTCTGGAAGAAACAGGAAGGTCCTATCTAGACAGGCTAACTAGAAGATCATTTGATGAGAACAATGGGACACCTAAGGTGACCTTGATCCTGGGGCAGAGGCCTTGTTTGGTATAGGTGACCCTTGGCCCTTAAATATTGATTCAATCAGTTAATTTATACACTGGATATTTCACTAAATTAGGAACAGCTAGTCCAGGGTTAAAGTGCCAGGCCTGACTCCAGGTCTCAGATGTGTCTCAGATATGGTCTCAGATACTTATTGGATGTGTGACCCTGGACAAGTCATTTAACCCTGTCTGTCTCACTTCCCTCACCTGTAAAACCAGCTGGAGAAAGAAATGGCAAACACTCCAGTATCTCTGCCAAGAAAACCCCAAATGGGGTCACAGAGAGTTGGATATGACTGAAAAATAACTGAATAATAATATTGTACTAAGTGCAAGGAAGATAAGAAGACATAAGTCCTACCTTTCAAGGAGCTTTCAGTCTAATCCACGTAGATATGTACAGCTTTAGACATTCACAAAATAGATTCGAGTTATTTTTCGTGATGGTGTTTTGAGGCTCTTATAGCTGAGGAGGATGGGAAGTATTAGGAGAAGTTTCCTATATAATCTGGTCTTTGAGCTGATCCTTGAAGGAACCTGGGCACTTTAAGAGATGGAAGTGAGGGGGGAGTTTTTCTAAGCACGGGAAGCTGAGGACAGCCAGTCCAAAAGCATAAGAATGGGAGATGGGAGTATTGTAAGTGAGGAACAGCAAGAAAACTTGATTGCCTAGACTGCATTTTGTGTGATGGGGAGACAAAAAGTAAGCCTCCAGGAGAATTCTGTACCTGATTGACACACAAGAGTAGAATTTCTTGAGGTTCCTGGGAGATCCAGCTAAGGAGTCAGTGGGGACCCATTAAAGACTCTTGCCCAAGGGAGTAACTTGATGAATTTGTTGTTTTGATACTACATGATAATTGTAGGATACTTACTACAAGATAAAATGTAGGTACATAACTATGAACCCTCAACCCTCCCTTCAGCAGCTAGCTTTCTAATGTTTCCTCTATTAGGTATGTAAATATAATAAATACATATCACTTTGAAGCTTGCAAAGCTTCTCTAATATTATTCCTTTTTAGCCTCACAACAAGGGATGAGCTCTTATTATTCCCATTTTGCAGATGAGCAAGCTGAGGATAATAGAGGTTGAATGATTTGTGAAGGGTCCTATAGCTAGTAAGTGTCTGAGATGGGATGCAGATTCAGGTCTCCCTAATTCCAAGACCAACAGTATCTAGCTACCTAAGAGAATAGAACCCATCTTTCTGTGGTGTGTATTCTTTTCTCAATCCTTAGCTCATTTATATTCATTTCTCCTCTTTGGAATGTCACCTATCTCCTCTGAAAAACAATCATCTTCATGTATTTGATTAAAACCCATCTTCTTCAGTAAGTCCTGACGAAGTTCTGGTGTCTTCTGTAAATTATGTGTGGCTATACAATACATATGTATACATATGTATATATACATCTTTATGCATATATGTGTATAGGTATATGTGTGTACATATAGGTATGTGTTTATATATATATGTACATATATATATATATACACAATATATATATAGCCATAATTTTGGTATTTATATGTGTAAGGATGGGGGGGCAGGTCTCAATCAAAGAGCCATTCTCTCCTGATAAAGGTAGCAGAACGCCCAGCTCTTATTAGTTGCATTAATTGAGGTGTTGGTGATTAATTCAATCAAAAAGTTTGACCTTCTGTGTTCAATTTGGGAGTGGGAGGATGGATTGCCCACTTTTACATGTGACTTCTTAAGTTGTTTCATATGCTCATATATTTTAAAAACTTCCCCAGTTTAATTGCTAACTCTTTGAGGACTAAGACTGTTCCTCTTAGATCCATCTGTATCACTTACTGAAGGGTTGTAGAAATTTTAGGCCTCAAGTACATGATTGTTAATTTGCTTTTTATCCTATAGTCAAAATGGATCATCAGCTACACTTCTATTTATTTCATGAGAGGATAATCGCAGAATAAAAATAGCTAACATAAAGCATTTTAAAGTTTTCGAAGTGCTTTACCTATATACTCCCACTTGATCCTGACAACAACTTTGTGAGGGAGATGCTATTATTAGTCACATTTAATAGATGAGGGAGGAGAGTCAGGGACTCAGTTCAAATCTGGCCTCAGATGCTTCCTAGCTGTGGGCAAAATTCACTTGCCCTGGCTGTCTCAGTTTCCTCAGGTATGAAATGGGCTGGAGAAGGAAATGGCAAACCACTCCATTATGTCTGTCAAGGAAATCTCGAATACAGTCATGAAGAGTCAGCAGGTGAGCTAGCAGGGACCCAGATACTTGCCCAGTGTCATTGAGCTGGTAACCAGCTAAGGCAGGATTTGAGCTTGAGTTTTCTTGTGTTAGATACTTTATTCATTGTACAACCCAGCTACTAGAATAAGCTCCATCAGCCCACTTATTATTTCCTTGGGGCTGAGTTTCTTTTCTTTTCTTTTTTTTTTTTTTTTGAGCAGTAAAACAAAGTGAGTCAGTAGCACAGCATTTTAAAAAATTCATTTTGTGGATCTCCTAGGCTGGATTAGTGTGACTGGATTTTTTGTATACTCACCAGGAAATTATATATATATATATATATATATATATATATATATATATATACACACACACACACACACACATATATATATACACACATTTTTCTCCCTAAAAATCCTCTTAAAGCTTTCTATTCATTAATGGTCAGTCCCATCCATTTCCCAGTATATCCGAACAAATTCTATCTCTATGGTGAGCACACTATTGGCCCCTTTTATTCCTGATCCTAAATGTCTGGCCCTGAGTTAATAGTCTCGGACACCATAGGCTCTCTTATCTGGAGAGCTGTTCTCACAGATACCCCTGTAAATGGCTTCCACCTGAGAGCTTCCACTGCTCTCATTTAAGTCTTTTCTTCTGTTACATTTCCTTCCCTTTTCTTTCGTCTGGCAGACTCCAGCTGTGAAACATGTGGAACTCATAGGCCTGGCAAAGGAGGAGAGCCACATCAAGGAAGTGCCAAGTAAATTCAGGGCACGCAGGCGCGGGTCCCTCTGCTTTTTCCTCCTTAAAAGGTCTCTCTCTGGGGCTGTAGCACAGGGAAAATGGATGGAGCGTGAGGGGAAAGAGGAAGGATCTCATGTGATTGTGTGCTGCTCTGCTTACCCACAGCTTTTCCCCTAGCCTCCCTTTCCCCCCCCTCCTCCTTTCCCCCCCCCCCCCCGCTTTTCTTTTGCCAGGGTGGAAAATAGTAACACTTGGGTTGTGGTGTTTTTAGGCTCCAGCAGACTCAGGAGCATCCTCCCTTCTGTACCGTTCCTTCCAGGGAAATTCTGCTCAAGGACTACCTTGATGTTTGCTAGAGCCCCAGCAGGGAAACTGGAGTTTGAAAGAACTACAAAAACATAGATTTTTTTCCCTCTTCTGTTACTTTTCAAGGACAGGGTTTAGACATGTGCCAGTGATTCACACCCTAAACTTGTGTGAAAACCTTACCTCGAGTAACCTCAGGGATCCCGAGTCCTCTGAAGCTTTTTAATGCTTGGCAGTGCCTGAAAAACTTTAAGGACTTTCCTCAGCCCCACAGAAAGGTGAGGAAATTGAGGGGTGGGGCGGGACCTGGGGAAGGCACTGGGGTGTGTGTGTGTAAAAACACCTGCTGTCCTAACTCCTCAGGAGTGTATAGAAAGATAAGACTGATTCTTAAGAAATACAAATTGGTTTTCTTCTCCCTCTTATTTAAGGAGATAGAATGCTAAATGTGAATAAATACAAGAAGATCATAAAATTGTCCAGTAGCAGTGGGTAGTGCTCCTCTTGGAGTGGGAAGGTCTGAGTTTAAATCCTTCCTTTAAACTCTTCCTAGCTGTATGACCTTTAAGCGAGGCACTTGACTTTTCAGCCTTAATTTCCTTATTCAGAAAATGAGACTATTAATAGCATGTTTCACAAGGTCATTGGGAGTGTGTATGTATGTATGTATATATATATATATGTTTGTATGTGTGTATATAAAAATATATATAAATATAAAATATAAATATATATATATAAACTTGGTTGTATATATTTCTATTATATCCTTGTTTGTAATAAATTTATATATATATATAGTTATATACATGATGCTTTATAAACCTTAAATTACTATATGGTTCTGCTAGCTATTTTTGCCACTACAATTTCAATTTTTTTGCCAATTTTTTTGTTTACATTTTTTGAACTCCTAGGGTGTTGGTTAAAAGTCATCTAGTCTAGCATCCCCATCTTTTTGTAGATGAGGAGAGAGATGAGAAAACATTGCTAAGGTCACACAACTATAAGTGACAGAAGAAAGAAGGAATTAAATCCAGCTCTTCTGACTTTAAAGCTAATGTCTGGACTGTACCAAACTACTTCTCCTTTATAGCTTCCTCAATCTATCCCTGGAAGCTGGAATGAAAAGATAATTCCTTTGTCTTGTAGAGCTGGAAAGAATCTCTAAAGCCGAGGTTCTTAACCTTTTTATTTTTTAAATATTATGAACCCCTTTGTTACTCTGAGGGAATCTTATGGACCCTTTCTTAGAATAATGCTTTTAAATTGCAAAAAACAAAACACATAGGATTACCTAAGGAAACCAATTTTATTAAAATACAATTATAAAAATATTTTTTTAATGAAACAAGTTCATGGATCCCATATTAAGAATCTCAACTCTAGAAGTTCCTTATTTAAGGGCAGGTCTTCATCTTCCCAAAATAGGCTGGGCAAATCCCATGAGTAAAGTAACCAACATTTCTGACGAGTCAACGTCCAGTGTGAAGAAGATAGAAGAAACTATCTTGCCTGCCTTCTCTCCATCTCCCAGCCTGAAATTTCCTGTTAGGGGGATGAGAGGATGTGGTTAAAAGCTCCACACAGGCTGTGCCTATGTATTACAATGTCCTAGTGTGTTCATGAATTTGCATTCTATGTGTATATGCTAAATGACTATTTATAGATATTAGCCCCAGGATAGCATGGTATAACAGATAGGGTGACGGATTTGGAGTGAGGAAGTTCAGTTGTTTTTCAGTCATGTCAGAATCTTCGTGACCTCATTTGGCGTTTTCTTGACAAAGACATTGGTTTGCTAATTCCTTCTCCAACTTATTTTTTTCAATGGGGAAACTGAGGCAAACAGGGTTAAATTACCTACCCAGGGTCACATAGTTAGTAAGTGTCTAAAGCTTGATTTGAACTCAGGAAAATGAGTCAAGATGGAGTCAAGAAGACTCCAGCTCATTCTGAGCCATCTACAAAGATCTAAGTTCAAATTCTCTTTCTGACATTTATAGCTGAAGGCTGTGGGCAAGTTGCCTAATTTCCAGGAACCTCCACCAGTTCTCTAAGGTTATTAATTATAGATAGATTGTGATCTGTTTTGCTGGAGGTACAGATATGTCACAATATAGGATAGTGAAGGAAGTTTTCCACACTGATTAAAAAGTGTCATAACAATGAGAAGTAAGGATAAAGTTATTTCTTATTGAAAGCTGAGTGATAATTACACCACTGGTGTATTTCTAAAAAGTATTTAAAATGATTTGATAAGGATACTAAGGGGAAAGCTATTTTGGAATGTAGCTGGTTCCTTCTCATTAGAAGTCTGTTGGCTTGGGTGTTGTGAAGGGTTTCTTGTTCATGGATGGGTTGATCTATATGGCTTTTTGGGCCCAATCCAGAGCTGAGATTGTGAGAACTGAGTGTCTTTCTGGACCATCTTGGAGAGTGAGATTTTGGGTCTAATCCTCTTATATCTCAAAAAAGGAATTCAGCTTCTAGAGTAGAGCAGCTAGAATGTCAGATAATGAGAAAAAATAGTTCAGGAGAAGATAAAGTTTGGAAAATACAGTTTGTAGGGTCAGGCAAGTGAGGTTGGGAGGGTCACTGGTTCTGGTCTAAATTATATTCAGCATTCTAGTTTTTCTTTGGTGGCTAAGAGATTTATAAGAAGGATGATTCTAGATGGGAAATAGGAGCCTGTAAAACTCGAAAAGATACCAAAACCTTCTTGAGGAGACTTATACATGAAGCATTAGGCAGAAACACCTCAAATCAAGAGATTTCTGGGAAATCTGTAGGTCTAATACCTATTATATCCCAAAGGGATCTAGAAGTCAATGCCCTCATTGACAGTGACAAGAAGATAAAGGTCAGAAAGAGGAAATGACTTATCTCAAGTTATTCCTGTATATGGATCTTTTATGTCACGGACTCTTTCTTGGGGATATGTTTTTAAATACATAAAATATATCAGATTATAAAGGAAATCAATAATAATAAAATACAGTTATCAATGCCTTAAAAAAAGAAAAAAAAGGTCGTAGAAAAGAAATTGGAGTGTAGTAAATAGAAGAATCAGACTTTAAACTCAAAGCTTCAGTTTCCAAGTCTGGTGTTTTCCCAAATATTGGACCCAATATCTGCTTATAAATATGTTTTTAGCTTAACTTTTGTCTTATTTTTTTATGGGGCGGATAATGTTATAAGATTTTACTGCGATAGAAAAGCTACTGGTGAGAAAGCTTCCTCTGATCTTTCAGCTCATAAACCATTCTGAAGCTTATAATCATTTTTACAGATGAGGAAACTGAGGAAGCTGGACTAAATGACTTGCTCAGGATCATACAGCTAGTAAATGTCTGAGGCCAGATTTAAATTCAGGAAGATGAGTTATGTAAGTTGTCTGGGGATACTGAGCAATTATGTGATTTGCCCTGGACCCAGCCAGTATGTATCAGATGTTTCAGAGGCAAGATTTGAACTCTTGTCTCCCTGACACTGAAACCAGCTTGTTATGCACTGTGCCAGGCTGCTCCTTTTCCAATTTTCATGTTTGTAGTTTGTGGTTTTGTACTTAAGAAGTTGGTAGAAGCCGATTACTTTGTGGCAGAGAGATTATGGCCTGGAGATTCTAAGATTCCCTAATTCTAGGTTGCTGCCAGAGCCTTTCTAGGAGATTCTTAATGTCCTTATTACACAAAAACACAAAGAGAAGGGCCACAGGAAGAAGTCCCAGAATCTGGAGTGATGGCAGCAGCAGAGCCCCAGAACCTGATTTTGATAGTACAGAGGTCCCCTGGGAAATCAGGGCCTGATATGGGTTCAGCCAATGCAAATACTCTCTTCAAACAGGTTGTCAAAAGCCTAAACTGGGTTGGTTTACCTGAGATCACAGGCCATTGAGCCCAACTCTCAGGGTTGACAGGTCATTAGTGCTTCCAAGTGCCCCACAGCACCGTCTCAACTCTAAAAGTCCAGGGTTGCTCCATCAGCTACTAGGCAAACACCCAGTTACCTCCTGGGAGCGTGTATCTAACAGTACAGAGTTCTGCACGGCTATTTTACTATGTTTAAACAGTAGCCTCAAGTAAGGCAACCTTTCCCCAGTCCATTACTGCTGCGGCTGCTTCCCTCACTAATAATTCTTTTTATCACCTTGGTCACCATTATCACTCCCTTCTTCGTCCTGCCTGTTCTCACTTTTCCTCTGGAGAAAACAAAGCAGAAGGTGCTACTATTGATCTCTCTTTCTCAAAGGCATAGACATCCTAGTCATATTTTTTTTTTTTTTGTATAGAGTGATGGATATGTACAACGAGAATAGCAGACACCTAAGTGGAAATATTTAGAGGGTTTAGCATGCTAAAGTCAGAAAAAGAAGATTTCATTCATCCCTGACTTTTCCCCTCTTCTACTTCCACCCGTCAATTAATTTTCAAGTCCTATTTATTCTCCTTCTACAAAACCTCTCGCATCTCTTCCTTTTCTCTCTACTTACTCATTGTTCACTACCTTAATTCAGGCCCTCATCCCCTTGCTCCTGGGGTATTTCAATTACCTCCTAATTGGCTTTTCTGCCTCCAGTCTCTCCTCTCTCTAACATACCCTTAACATGACTGTCAGAATAAGCATCCAAAGGCATAGGTCTGACCTTGTCACTTCTTTTCAGGATCCCTATTGCCTCTAGAATCAAGCACAACTCCTTGATCTGTCATTTATAGTGCTCCATGACCTGGCTCCAATCTACCTTCCTATCCTTATTTGACATTATTCCCTTTCTTTCACTATATGTTCCCTCTAAACGAGACTATAAGTTCCTTACATCTGACCTGTGTTCTACATCTGCCATATGTTCACCCTTGATGCTTGAAATGAATTCCTTCCTCATGACTTTTATTATCTTTCTTTTTTTTCAGTGGTCATAAATCTTACCATGAGATATTTATAAAGTACTTGGTAAGTACATGGTAGGCACTAAATGAATGCTTTTCCCTTTTGCACTACAGTCAACTCAACTACCACCTCTCCAACTTTGCTGGTCCAGTTACCACCAACTGTCTATTAAAAAATTCAAACTATAGAAATCCCAAACTCAACACATTATTTTTAATTCACCCTTCTTCCAAACTATTCTGTTCCTTTGTGGATATTGCCAGCTCGGTAGCCTTGGAATTTCCCTTGATTCCTCTTCCTCCTCCAACATATCCAATCAACCTCTAAAGTCTCTCTTTTATACTTCCATAACATTTCTCATGTACATTCCTTTCTCTCTACTCACACAACTATTATCCTACTTCAGGATCTCACCATCTCTTGCATGAATTATTGGAATAGCTTCCAAATTGGTCTCCTTGCTGGAAATCTCTTCCCTCCCTAATTTGTCCTTCACACAACTGGCAAAGTGAGTTTTGCTCAAGTGCAGGCTTGGTTATGTCACTCTGCTGCTCATTAACCCCAGTATGTCCCTATTACCCAAAGGAACAAGTCCTATTTGGTTTGTAAGGTCTTCCAAAATATAGGTCCAGCCTATCTTTCCAGTTTTGAGATATGTGATTCCTCTTCATGAACTCTAAAGTCCAGCTAAACTGGCCTTCTTATCGGTTTTCAAATACAACACAACATCTTCTGTCTGCTATTCATGCTTCTCATTGCCTCCTAGTATAATCCTTTATTTTCCTTAAGATTCAGCTTAAGTATCTTCTCCAAGAAACCTTTTCTATCCTCCTTTCTCTTTCTATTAAGACAGTTAAGTGGTGTAGTAGCTAGGGCTTTGGAAGACCTGAGTTTGAAGGTGACCTCAGACCTTAGCTGCATGACTTTGGGCAAGTGTGTTTGCCTTGGTTTCCTAAAATGTAAAATGGGAATAATGACAACACCTATCTCCCAGGGTTATTGTAAGGATCAAATAAGATAAAGTGCTTAGAATAGTTCCTGGCTCATGGTAGATGCAAAATAAATATTTATTCCCCCCTTCTCTAAACCACCTGTTATTTACTTTATGTATACATATTACTTATAAGTCATTTCTTCCAAATAGAATATAAATTCCTTGAGGGAGCCCTTGATATATAGTAGTGCCTAGCATATACTTGTTGCCTAATTATTAAATTGATTGATCCCTTCCCAGCTTGAAAGTGTTCTCTACTTATTCAAAAAAAGTAAAGCATATTTTGTCTGGATTTTTCTTTTAACTTTGTCTCATTTCAAGTGAATTAATGAATGGAAAAAATTTCTTGTTTTTATGTACCAAATATTTTATGATTAGATACATATCTGCACACATATACACATATCACCTTAGATATAAATACATAGATATTGTAGTCCAGTACCATTGAGCATGCATAAAATTGCTATTTTTATATAATACTTATATTTTATATGTTTATATAATATTTATAAATATATATTTATATACATATATAAGGAAGAGAAATTTTGCTATAAAGTATAGATATATATTATATATATATATGTAGCTATGAATATGTATATAATGTCTATATATATGTGTGTGTGTCTATATCTATAATCTATATGTATGTGTATATGTCTGCCCTTTGATCCTAGTAGAATCAGAATTCTTTTAAGACATAGTCATTAAAAAAAAAAAAAGCTAACCATCATACCTTATACATTTTTTTTGGACTTGTCTTATTTCATCAGTATTGGGAACCCTTTCCACTAACTTGAATCATTAGCTCTTCTGTAACTTAGAATTATAGAGTTTTTCAAGGTACCTAGGAGTTAAGTGTTTTTTTTTGCCTGGGGATTCACAGTCAGTATGTGTTTAAACCCAGGTTTTTTCTGATTACCATCCCATCTCTTTATCCACTAGGGCTTTTTGTCTAACACACAGTGAGTTCCTAAAGGATGTGTTTGGTTATTAATTGAATGTATTGATAACTTTAGTTCATTCCTTTGCTCTTAGGCCCCCTAGTGCTCAAGAATGCTGTGGATAGGCTTATAGATCTCCAATGACTGCCATTGTTTTTCCTCTGGATGCTTAAGTTCAAGATATAGTGGTACAGAATTGAAAAGGAACTTAAGAGTGCATCTACTTGAACTTGCTCATTTTGTAGATAAGAAACCTGGCTCCCTCCTCCACCTCCTCCTTTCAAAGGGAGATGACTTAACCTGACTAACCCAAGATCATGCAAACAGTGGCAGGGACAAAGTCTCTTACTACTACAATTCACAATTTTCTCTGATACACTAGATCTTCCATTTCCCTGAGGTTAACTGAGGCCCCTGAATCCCTAGCAGGTTGTCAGTTACTTGCTTCAATTAACCAATATCTGGTTCTAAGTGGACAAGTTATCTTTCTGGAACCATTTGAAGTCGAATTTCTCCATATCCTGGACCTTTTAAGAGGCTGGGCCCTTCCACAGAATAGCTGTTTTAAGTCAAGTCAATAAGAATTCATTCATGTGCCAGGCATTGGAGATACAAAAGGAGACCAAAGGAGTCACTGCCTCCAAGGAGTTCACGTGTATAAAATAAAACACAGATCTGCTATCACGCATGTTTTGAAAATGGGAATTTGTCCCAATTTGGATGATATATTAGGGACATTTTGGGCATAAAACAGCGAGAGAACTCAGAAAGCTGTACTACTTCATAATAACTCACAAGCTACAATCCTTCCAGTTTTGTTTTTACAAGTGAACTTCAGGTCTTTGTCGAGATAAAGAATCATATTCATCCTCTATCTTCTGATGTGGTCAGAGAAAAGGTGGTCTTTGCTACTGCCACCCTTAGCTTTCTCCCTTGGCCTCTGACTCCACAGTCCCAGATTGTGGGATAGTACTCCTGAGTCTCAGTGCTGAGGACGAAGAGGTAGTTTGAGGGAGGTATGTGTTTGCTTCCTGATTTGCCACATACAATTAAGAATAAATTATGAGCAGTCTCTGATTTTACTGGTATGGATGGGTTGTTGTTACCAATCACAATAGAATATGAGTTATGGATCAGGTAGATGCCAGAGCCCATCATTTATTGATGGAATTATGTAGTTCCTCCTGGAGGGCCATTTTATTCATTTCAAGCTCTCTATAATGAAAGCAAAAGTGATGTTTTCACAGGTAGCTAACTTTTGACACAGATATTAATGGAATGGAGGAGAGAAAATATATTTCTATGTGTAAATCATATAGAGAGGCTGCATCAAAGAATATCTGACTTGGAGGCAAGATATGTGTACAAATCCTGACATTTATTAGCTGTGTGTCCCTGGACAAGTCATTTAATGTCTCCTTGCCTCAGAAAATTCTCTAAGACTTATTTACTAAGTGATAAATGAGTGGGGAATCTGTGCTGGTGGAGGGAGATCTATTTTGAAAAAAAAAACCATTTTTCTTCAGTGTACATGTGTGTATATACACATGTATTTGTGTATTTGTTCTCAATATCTCACTTAAATCCCATTCCTATGCAAGCTCAAGACCATGAAGGGGGTAATATGAAGGACTGAAGCATTTATTAAGTGCTTACTTTGTGCAAAGCATTGTTTGATAATGTGATAAGGCTGATTACATTGGTGCAACAAGGTCCTTTCGTGCTGGAAGGATTTTGGCAACAGATTTTATATGTTATTTAAGGATCAACCTAGCCAACCAAGGTCAGAAAGGCTTATAACCCCAGTCTGACCACTAGGTGATCATTTTTCCCCATAATAATTTATAGACACTATAAAAACATGACAAGTCTATATTATTATACTAGCAGTACTCACCCCAGTGAAATCCTTAATCTTCTGAAATTTTCCAAGAATATCTATCCTCTGATCTATGGATAAACAAACTCACATGTACATGCAATTACTGTGTAAGATGCATATGGCATGATAGAGAAGGTCATCTTTCATGAGAGCATATTTATATAACAGGTACCTATGAAGAACTTGGGGGAAATAATTATAAAAGATAGCACCTCCCCACTTAAACCCATTGGTCACAACATACCTAAGCAAAAGCTTTTGAAAACAGAGAAAATAATAGCAAATGTCACTCCCTAAAAGATCATCCTAGCTTACCTTTCTATGTCACTGTTTTAAGATGATTATTTCTTTTCAAGCATAAACTTGTTTGTAAATCATTTAAGGTCATTCTTTTCATGAAGGCTATTGATCTCATTTGGATGCATTTAAGGAGAGACTTTGGAAGGAAAGGGGATAGGAAGATAAAGTGCTGGATTTGAAAACAGGGAGCATTGGTTTCAAATCTTGCTTGTGATACTAGTTGAGTGATCTTGGACAAATCAGTTAATGAAGCCCGTTTTTCAACTACAAAATGGGAAACCATAATATCTCTAGTATTTACCTCATAGGATTGTTGCAGAGATCAAATGAGATATGCATAAAGGGGTTTTGCACAACTATTATTAAATGACCTACTTGTTACTTTTTCATTGTCAGAGTGATCCCTTCCTATTATTCTCTACATTGAGAACCCTTTGGTTTTTGATACTGTGTCCTGAATGCTCTGCTTATTAAAAAAGGGAGGTCGGGAATTTTCCTCAATTTGCCAAAGATCACAACTCTCACAATCACATTCTTTTGGAGCAAAACCTTCATCTTTATATAGCTTTTGCCCTCAAAACAAGAAACTCTCCTGAGCTGATTCCACCTGATTCTGAGTGTGTTGGCCACTCCCAGAAACAAACTAATCTTGTCATTACACAGAGGGACACACATCCATCTTCTCTTTATTGTGGTGGAAAGTAGGATGTAGACTCCCTGAGAGTGGATGTAGACTCCCTGAGAGCACAAAAATCACCTGGTCCTGGATGCCATATTTTAGAAGGGATATTGACAAACAGGTACATGTTCAGAGGATGGTGAGAGCACTTGGAAATGTGATGTAAGAATTAATTGTAGTAAAGGGAATATTTAGTCTGGAAAGGAAAATCAGTCTTGGAATATGTAGAGGCTTATCATGTGGAAGATTCTGTTTAATTCCAGAGGGCAGATCTTGGGCTAATACATAGAAGTTATAAAGAAGCTGATTTTAGCTCACTAAAAAGAAAGATTACTACTCAGTCAATATTGATAGAGGGCAATTTATATTTATATATACAAATATATGTATGTATGTTTAAATTATATATAGAGATAGTTCAGCAATTTATACTCTTAGATTTAAGGAGCACTAACAGGTTGTCACTGAATAAGCATCATTTATTAATTGTCGACTATTTATTAGGTACTATGGTAAGTAAACACTAGATATCTTAAGAGAAATAAAAGCCAATCCCTACTTTTAAGGAACTCATATTCTAATGAGAGAGACAACATATAAATAACTAGATACATACAAGATATATAAAGAGTAAGGGTAAGGGTAATTTCAAAAGATAAGTCAGTAGTGCTTGAAGGAAATGACTAGGAAATGCTTCCTATAGAAGTTAGGGTTGTATCTGTGTCATGCAGGGAATTGGGCAAACTAAAAGGAGGAGGTAAGAAGGAAGAGCATACCAGGACATAGAAGATAAGCAAAATAAAGGCACTGAGATAGGAGATGGAGGATTTTGCTTGAGGAATAGACAGTAGGTCAGGGTAGCTAGATTATAGCATTCCTAGAAGAGATTAAAATGTTGCATGGGACCAAGTTGTGATGGACTTAACTACTAAACACAGGATTTTAAAACGGATTCTAGTGCTAATAGAGAGTGAGTAGAATCCAGTGAGCATGACATGATCATATACATACTTTAGAAAAAGTGAAGTGAGAAGAGAGCTGAAGCAGGGAGATTAATTAGGAGGCGATGGCAATTGTCCAGGTAATAAGATCTGTGTGAATGGAGATAAAGGAACATATAGGAGAGATGTGATGGTGATAGTAATCAGATTGGATATGAATGAGAGTAAGGAGTCACAGATCCCACTGCAATTTGAGGGCCTGGGTAATTAGAAGGCCAGCGATCCTCTTAACAGCAGTAGGGAGGTTTGGAACAGGGACTGATTAGGAAAGTAAGACAACGAGCTCTCTTGGACACCTTTGTGATACTTAATTTGAAATTTCCAAAGATATATTGGGATTATCCTTCAGAAAAGAAACTGGGGCTAGATATATAGATCTGGGAATCATCAGCATAATTGAAATCATTGGGAGCTGATGAGATCACCAAGGGAGTCAATACAGAGTAAAAAGAGAAGAGTGATCAGGACAGAGTCTTTAGGGAGACCTATCTTTACATAGCCAGTGGGATTCAAACTCAAGATTTCCTGACTTTGAGATTGGTTTTTCATCTACTAACCTGCCTCCCATCATTATTAGTCAAAAATCCTAAATTAGATAGGCAACAGAGGATAGTCAGATTCCCAATATCCTAAACTATGAAAAAATTAAATAGAAAAGGCCCTGCCAGAGGACCTAGGTTCAAACTGCGCCTCTGATCATGTATAGACCATTTCATTTTCAGGGACCTCAGTTTACTCATCTGTAAAATGAGTGAATTATAATAAATGGCCTCTAAGAGCCTTTCTAGTACTAGATCTATGCTTTTATGATTTGATGAGACACATGGGCTATCTATCTATCTATCTATCTATCTATCTATCTAATTTTCTATGTATTTATCTTTCTGTCTCTATCTACCTGCCTATCTACCTACCTGACCGCCTGTCTTTCTCTCTAATTATCTGTCTACCTACCTACCTCCTGTCTATCTGTGTCTGTCTGTCTCTTTCTGTCTCTACCTACCTGTCTCTCTGTCTGTTTCTACCTATGTCTCTATATCTCTACCTACCTCCTGTCTGTCTGTGTCTATTTGTCTCTGTTCATCTCTCTACTTACCTGTCTGCCTATCTATCTCTCTAATTATGTTTTTCTACCTACCTATCTACCTGTCTGTCTGTGTCTAATTGTCTCTATGTTTCTACCTAACTCCTGTTTGTCTGTGTCTGACTATCTGTATCTCTATCTACCTGTCTATCTACCTACTTATCTATCTATCTATCTATCTATCTATCTATCTATCTATCTATCTATTCGTTTAATTATCTATCTATCTATCTATCTATCTATCTATCTATCTATTTATTTATTTAGTGGGAGCAAGGTTGTCTAAAAAGGCAAAGCCTTCCTTCCCATTTATAGCTGCATCCCCATGCACCTGGCTCATGCTCTTTTGGTTTCATGGAGGAGGTAGGGGAAAAAACTCATTTTTGCTGCTTGATGAAAAAAGAGAGAGAGAAAGTGGAGCAAACACTGAAAGCAATCCTATTTATGCCCTGGCAAATTGCTGGAGATGCCAGGGGTCAGTTAAAAAGTCTGAGCGGCCCTGCAGCTCCACACCGTGAGCCTGGCCCAGCACCTTGTCACCCCCACCTGCTTCAGCAACTCCTGTTCACACGTTAAATTGAAAGCAGCCACCAGTGCTCTATTTAAAGTGTCCTCGAAAATGGTACTCAAGTGTGTAATACAGCTAGCTACTCTCCTGACATGGGCAAGGTATTTATGGAAAGTTTTTTTTTCTTTCCTATTGGATGGGAGGTAGTGGTGGTTATCCCTAGAAACCATTACATGTCACCTGTGTGGATGTTTAAGAAAAAGGAAAAAAAAAAAACACTTTTCTGTTATCTCCCTCTAACTCTCCATCAAGACTTAATCTTCCTGGTTATTTCTCATATCAGGCTATGTCTTTTCCATCAGCATCCAAAGATCACAAAATATAACCTGGGGCCAATAAAGTTGATGCAGGAATTGTCCGGAACCGAAAGAGTAATTGCCATATTTGCCATTAGCATTCCAGCCCCGAGCTCTCGCTGGGTTTGTTCTCCACCTCAGTTTGACAGCTTAATGGTTTGTGGGAGAAAGAACATTTTAACACGCTTGTAGTTGCCTCTTATGGGAGGAGGGACTGGAGTGGGGGGGAGGGGAGGGGAGGGCTGAGTCTCTAGACTGGAGTGGGGGGAGATGTAAAAGAGAGCAAGTTTTAAGGTAGGGAAAATAGGCAGTTTTGGAAGGTAATGAATGGGAGGTCAGAGCAGGTGCTTTGGGAAAATAGTGATTTTTCCTTTTAGGGTTATTACGTCTTTCTTAGTCTGCCCATTCTTTTTTCTAGGTATACCACGAGGTCTATAAACCTATATGGTGGCTCTTTCTGCCCTAAAATCTCTTCCCCAGTCATGACTTCTTTTAGCTTCCTAATATCCCCAACTTTCTGCTCTCTTCATTGCCTTCCACTTAAAAAACCCTAAATTCTCTTCAATAACATTTTTCTTTTGTGTCTTTTTATTAGGATACTTACTGTAGTGCCTAATCACTCTGCCTAGGCCATGGCAGAGTGGAGGGATCTAGGCCATGATCCCTGTATGAGTTAACTCATGGGTAGTCTCCCAGACTACAACAATATGAAATCTTGGTTGATACCAAGAAGGTGAATGTGTGCCTTATGTACATCTGGGTAACAGAAATTGTGGCCTGGGGAGCTCATAGAAGTATCCAGTCCAATCCAACAAGTATTTATTGAATACCTATTATGTATAAGGTACTGTGGATGTTAATTCAGAAAAAGCCCCTGTCCTATATACTACTAGAAAAGGACACAACCTCTAAATAGATAGCTATACAAAGAATAAATGGGGAGGGAATGAGCACTGACCTTTAAGGGAGTCATATATTTAGAGACCAATTCCCTCATTTCACAAATGGGGAAACTGAGGCTCAGTGAGATTGTTTGACTTGCCAACACCCTATCCATTATATCATAGCCTCCCCCCAAATCAAGAAAGGTCTTACTCAGGGCCAGGAAAACTCTCCCCTAGACTTCCTGCATACTATACTTGGTGTCCCAAGGAAAACTTTTGTGGATCTATAAATGTGGAAGCCTTGCCAAATCCATTGTTCTCCTGATAGAAAAACTTAGTCTCATATATGTTCATATGTGTATATATATGTATATATATTCATATCTATATCTATAGATGCACTGTATCTATAAGTACTGAAATCTTTCTAGAATTTGCTGGTTCAGCTTTTGAATGTGGGTGATTGGTTCAGATCACTGCCTGCTTCCATCAGCAAAGATTCACTGGCTGGTTGAACTCTCTTGGCCAATCATCTCTGATTCTTGGGGAGTGAGAAGAGTATATGAACAAATGTTCTGAGCATCTGCTGGTATTTCTCCCCAGTTAAACTGAGAGGTATCTTGAATGACTAAAGATACTAGCACTAGATGAGAACACACCCCTTGACTGGGAGATCACAGAACTTCAGAGCTAGATGGGGACGCAGAGTCCAACCAGTCCAATCCAAACTTAAATAATGTTCCTTTCTATAATTCTTTGCCTCTTCCCAACAAGAGTGGTCAGCCCAGTCTTTCCTTGGAGAATTAAATTACATCCCAGGTCTTTGGGATTAATATGTCTTGAAAACTTGAACAAACCAGCTTTGCAGAAACTACTCCAATTTCTCTGAGAGACAAGAAAGAACACAAACTCCTTCCCTTTCTTGTTCTGAAAATGTGAGGAAGGCTGCAATCTCATTGTTGAAGTTCTTAAGGCTCCCAGGAGGGAAGTAACTCTATAAATACCAAGTAATGGTGTTTTCCACCTACCTAGAAAGCTGACAGTAGAACATTAATAGAAAGATAAAAGCTGCAGCTGCCAGCAGCAATCCCAAACCCCAGACACACAGTTTTCTTTCCGCATGTGTGGGAGGCAGTCATGGATCAGTTGGAGAGGAAGATGACTGACCCCTTGATATCTTTTCTAGGTAGAACTGAAATGCTACAGGGGCCACGTGTCAGAATATGTTCCACTGTGGCAGTGGCTCCATGAAATTGATAATGGGTGGTCTCCAGGCTTAGAGAATGGCTTGATTAATTCCTGAATTTTCCCTTTTCCCCTGACTTGCGTCTAGATGGTATGATCAATATGCTCCAAGTCAGGAAGATCTGAGGTAGAAATTTATCTCAGGTACTTATTAGCTGTGTGATCCTGGACAAGTCACTTAATCTCATTTAGCTTACTTTCCTCATCTGTAAACGAAACTGATAATAGTACCTATCTTAAGAGGTGCTATTATTCTCTCCTATTAATAATAAGAGGTATTTTGTTAATAATAAATACTATTATTATGTCATAATAGGTAATAATAGAACATAAAATAGATAATATAATAATAGTAATAATAACACAATTATAATAATAGTAATATTATTAAAATAGTAATAGTAGCATAATAGGTCATAATAGATGGAAATAGATCACAATAGGTATATAACATAGATAATATTAAATAATGTAAACAATGTATCACAATATGTATGTAATAAGTCATAATAGGAAGCATAATAGGAAATACAGTAAGTAATAAATATATTAGGTAATAATACCATTGTGAGCAATAATTGATAATAGTTATGTTGTTCAATCATGTCCAACTCTTCATGACTCTGTAGAACATATTGTTCATGGGGTTTTCTTGGCAAAGATGCTTTTCCTCCTCTAGCTCATTTTACAGGTGAGGCAACTGAGGCAAATAGAATTAAGTGACTTGCTCAGGGTCACACAGCTTAGAAGTATTTGAGGCCAGATTTGAACTCAGGTTTCCTGACTCCAGGTCCAGTGTTTTATGCACTGAGCTACCTGGATTTCCTAATAGTTATAAAATAAGTAATAATAGCACAATATTATGAGGATCAAATGAGATAATATTTGGGAAATGTTTTATAAATCTTAAAGTGCTACATAAATGCTAGCTATTATTGTCATCTCCATTATCATCATTATCATCATCATCATCATCATCATCATCATCATCATCGTTGTTGTTAGATACCTCATTTTCATTTACTGTGATACAGATGAAAAAGTTCTGGATCTAGAATCAAAGATCTTGGACAAAAATGCCCCCTTTGACATTTTGTGATGTTGGAAAAGTCATAATATCTCTGGGACTCAGTTTTCTCACCTGTAAAATCAGGGAGCATATAAAATGGCCGAGATTGTTTGCTTCCTGCTTTATAGGTATAATCCTGGAATACTATTTTCAGGGAACTTATGATTTTTACATATCTGTTGCCATTCTGTTTCCTTGTTTCTCTTTTTCCCTTCTCTATCTCCATCCCCTTTCTAAACCAAATAAATCTTTCTGATTCTCTTAGTTCCATTCTTGGAGGATAGGTCCAGGTCATGAACATCTTGGGGTCACTGTTTATTGGCTCTGTAAGCCAGTTTTCAGAAAAGGAGGGTCAAGGTAGCAGAACTGGGAGTCAGGAAACCAGCATTTGAATTCTTCTCAATCACTAACTAGCTTCAGCCACTTATTTGCTGAATTACTTTGGACTAGCCCCTTTATTCTCTAGTCCCCACATCTATAAAACAAGGATATTGGATTAGATAAACTCTTCAAATTCTTCTACACCAAAGCTTCTTAAACTGTGGGTTACAACCCCATGTGAGATCTCATAAATGAATATTGAGGTTATGAAATTATAACTTTTTATCAATAAATATTTGATTTGTACACCTGTTTATATACCTATATACTCAGGGTCAATAAAAAATTTCTTGTGAAAAGTAGTAGTGAGTGGGAAAAGTTTAAGAAAGTCTGTTCTACATAACTCCACATTCTGAGGAATGGATGAACCTCTTAAAATACTTTAATTTATATCTTTTTAAAAAAATCACCTTAATTTCCCATATATCCAATCCTTCCCCTTTGACTTACTAAGCCATTCCTTATAATAAAGGTTTTTTCTCACTCTAAATTTAAAGGAGATGGAGAGCAGTTTAACAAAATCAAAACATTATTTGAACTTGGTAGTGCATATCATATTCCAGATCCTTAGTCTCCCACTTCTACAAAGAAGAGAAACATTTTTTAAACTATTGACCAGGACCAAGCTTCTTTGTTATTATAATTATGGAACACTGTTTCATATTTTAAAAATTGCTAACTATTCCATTTACCTTACTGATGTCATTGTGTATATTGTTTTCCTGCTTCTATTTACTTTTCTTTTTCCAGTTTTTACAAACCTTCCCATGTTCTTCTGAAATCTTCCCATTTATTTTTTTGTCATGGTATAGTGATATTCAATTATATTTATGTACCAAAATTTGTTTAGCCATTAAACAATGAATAGGCATCTATTTTGTTTCTGCTGCCAGGCTTTTATTACTATAAAATGCTGCTATATGAGTACTGTGGTACAAATGAGGACTTTCTGACTATCTTTAGCTAGCTACCTTTGGGATGCATACTTTACAGTGGGAACTCTGGGAACTCCAAGGAGATAGACATTTTAATCACTTATAAATTCTGAAATGTCTTCTTAAAGTTCTTTTAATTTTGCCTAGGCCTAAGGTAGCATTTAGCAATTAGCTATACTTTGAATGGAAGAGTTAAAGACTACCTTCAAAATATCAGCTCTCTTATTTTATCAATAGTCTGATATTTTGTTTGATATTCACTTCCAGTAGATTTTTGGAGGTGCTTATTAATTTTTAAATGACCTTTTTAACAGCTCTGATAAAAAAGATTCATCTCTTTAAAGTCCTAGATTGATAGAGAAACAGATGATAGAGAAACATCCACACAGACACACACAGATACACAGACACACAGACACAGAGGGAGATAGAGACAGAGACAGAGAGAGGAAAAGAATAATTCCAAACTACTAAATCTTAGTCCATTTGTTTATTTATTTAATGTTACTTTTCTCTTTAATTGATCACACAGTGAGTAGAATTTTCCTTGTTCTCATTCTCTACTCCAAAAAGACTTTTTGTCCCCAGATCACTTCATAACACTTTACATTTCTTCAGTAGCCTAATAGTATATTATTTTGTATTTCAGTTACTTGAACATGATTCATACTCCTCTACAAAAAAGCTTCTTAAATTGTGAGTCACATAACTGAGTGTGGGATCGTGAAATTATAATTTATTATCAGTAGATGTTTGATTTGTATATCTGTATACCGGGGATCCCATAAACATTTCTCAGGTGAAAAGGAGCCACGAGTAGAAAAAAATTTAAGCAGCTCAGGACTACAAGTTTGTAAGCTCTATGAGTGCAGGAATATGTCTTGGGAGGGGACTGGTCTAGATGTTCTCTGAAGTCCCTTTTAATTCTTTGATCCTATGATTTATTTATGAGCTATATCTCTCCTCTAGCACCTAATAGAGTGCTTTGCACATGATGCACAAATCTCAGTCAGATTAAGGAAAAGTGTTTTAATTTCTTGCTTATATTTGGAAGACTGGGGCTATTGGAGTATCTCAGATGGGTTGGAGATGATGGAAACTGAGGAGTTGCAACCACATAATATCTAAGGTATAGATATTTTAGACTATGCAAACATCCTTATTGAAAGTGGTCTAAGGTTCCATCATGAGTAGTGGAAGAATGGGGCATTTGTTGAGCTAGGCAGCTGTGCTTTGTAGTACAGTGGGAAAAGCAGTGCCTCTGGAATCAGAGAAGCTGGATTCAAATCTCACTTTTAATTCTTAATACCTTTGCCACATTTGGCAAATTATTTACCCTGTATGAGTCTCAGTTTCCTCATATGTAAATATTAGGTTGGACTGGATAAGCTTTGAGGTTTTCCTTCTATTCCTAGACCCATAATTCTAAATCATTTTATAAAATGAAACAACTCATCAGAGGGCATATAGATGGCTAACATTATGGCCAGGATTTAAATCCAGAGCTCACAGCTCCAATTCCAGCTGAATTTTCACAGTATTCCATTGTTTTCCTTGAGGTCCCTGTGATTCTAAAAACCTTCCAGTTTCTCTCAGCAACTGCTTCCTGGTTGGTTACTCTAGTATGCTTCATTAATGGACTGGTTTCCTAATTAATCTCCAGGTGTCTTGGAGCCCCACTAGAGCTGCCTATATCTGGCATGTTTACTGTGACTGGAAAGGATTTCTGGTGGCTTTGCCTGAGTGTTTCAGAGGAAGTTCATCCCCAAACTCCTTCCCTCCCTTTTGGACTATTTATTTTGTGCAATTTCCAAATGGTGGTTTCATCATCCTGAACTTGAGTTGGAAGATTAGAAGCAGCAGGAGAGAGAGAGAGAGAGAGAGAGAGAGAGAGAGAGAGAGAGAGAGAGAGAGAGAGAGAGAGAGAGAGAGAGAGAGAGAAAGAGAGAGAGAGAGAATGAGAGAATATGAGAATGAATATGTTTGGAGGGGAGGGGGATGTTGGAGGTACATACAGAAAGTTCTGAAAATACATAATAGAAGAGATTCAGAGCAAAATCTTTTTGGAAATCTCTAACTACAGTCAATCCTGACCAAATGACCAGAGACACAGTATCTCTGCAAATTGCTGCTAATTCTTGAAAAAAAGAGAGGTTTTCAAAACCACAGTTAACTTGAAAAATAAAACTAAATAAAACTAAAGAACTGACAGTGGTTATAAACAAAAAGCTTTCTTTGAAGGAGGGAAACTTGACACATATGTGCTTCCTCCCTTTTCCTCTCACACTAACAGTAGACACCTACATTAGTGTGGGAAAATCTCAATACATATTCGAGTGGTTACACAGTGAACTGTATCCCTGACATTGGAGGGAGAAAAGCAACAATGAGACAAGTTTGATTAAAAGCAGGACTTCATGACCAGTACACGGATACTAAAGGTGCTTGTCCAAGTTCAGATATCACCAGATGCTGGTGGGATATTGTTGCGACAGAGATCATCTACAGGGTGTGCTGCAAAAGATTGTTATTATTGCTAAGCTCAGGATACAGTTTCCTTGCTGGATCTTAGCTCTGGAAACAGAGTATCTCCTAACAATAAAAAGAGGAATAAAAAGAGAAGGGTGATCTTAGCATGGGGATCCTGTTACTACCAAGGAGAGACAGTATAAAGTAGCAAATAGAGAACTGACTGCAGGGTCAGGAAGACAAGGTTCAAGTCATGGCTTTCACACACACTGACAGTGTGATCTTGGACATATCACTTAATTTTTCAGTGTCCCAGTCTAAAAGATCTGACAGATCTCTTAGACTAAAAGTGATGTATGAATCTCATAGCATGTCATTGGAGGGAATCATTATACTTGGAATTCCTCATACTGATGAAATTATAGGCACTGACATTAAAAAAAGAATGAACAAGCATGAATCTTGGAATCTAGAGGAATGGACCCTCTTCTAGCTGTTTCATCATTTCCCAGTGCATCTTCCATCTCAGTAAAATGGGACTATTCTCTGTGAATCTTTCATGAGAACACTAATAGCAAAAGTCTACAGAACAAATTTGTCTCCTTGGAGGTAAACAACATCGTGGTAGCATAATTAAGGCAATCCTCAAAAGAAAATGAAAACCTTCCAGCACTATGCTCTTTTCCCTTATGGTTTAAACTTAAAGAGTGCTAATCATTATGGTGAAAAGCCAGGAGAACAGCAAAGGAGAAGCCATTACTCAACTTAAGGGTCTTAGTCATGGAAGAACAAATCAATACAACATTTATTAAATGCTTACTAGATGCTAGGTACCATCCAAAGTGCAAGATATAAAGGCAAAAGGAAATGGTCCTTGTCCTCAGAAGGTGGACGAATGGGAAAATGACTACTGTCAAGACTAAAGAGAGAATTCTAGGTCTTCTAAACTCCCTAATCTTTCCCTCCCTTAATTCTCCTTCTATCTTTATTCATACCAAGCCCAGTGCTCTGGAATACCTTTTCTGGTATGAGTGAGACAAGGTGCCCATTCAACAAGTTGGGAGACCAGATGGAATGCACAATCAACTTCTGACAATGCTGCCCTTGAGTAAGGATTAAGTTGTCAGTTTCTGATGGTTAGGTGACCATTTATCATGGTTAAGTAACTTGCGTGACTTAGATGTAGGCATAAAAGGAATGCTTAGTACATTTTTGGATGACATGAAGTTGAGAGATTTAGTTGATGTGCTGGATGATAGAACTAGAATGTGAAAAGTAACAGGATAAAACAATGATTTGACTCTTAAAAGATGAAATTGAATAGGGAAAAATGAAAAACCCTTGGGTTTTGGGGGAGGAAAAGATCATCTTCACTAATAGTGACTAAAAGTGGACATGCAACAACAGAATGATATGGTAGCCTCCAAAAGAAACTTAGACTGTATTGATAGTGATACATGTTTCAAAATAAGGAAACTGATGTTACTATTATATTTACTGGCAAGACTACAATGAGATAATTATATCTCCATTTTTTAGAAAGATAATGACAAGCAGAAACAGACAAGAGAATGACAAAGATACTGCAAACCACATAAAATTATACTATGATGGAACTAGGGATTCTTAGCCTAAAAGGAGAAAACTTAGGAAGGACATGATCATTACCTTCAAATACTTGCCTTTTGAATGAGGTTAGACTTGTTCTGCTTGGCATTAGAAGGCAGAAGTAGAGCCACTTGATTGGATATATGTGAAAGGACATCTGATAATTAGAGCTGTACAAGAGTAGAATTGGCTACTTAGGAAGTAGTGAGTTTCCCAATACTAGAAATCTTCAAGCACAGGTTGGATAACACTTGTTGGGGATATTATTTGTAGAGGGAATTTATGTTCATCTTGAGGGATATATTAGCTTCTGAGCTTCTAAGATTCTGGGTGCCTTTTCTTGGTAATGAATTTTGAGATTTGAGGAAAACTTTTCCTATTGCAATCTACCATCTAGGCTATACTATCTACCTGTGGCTAATTAAAGGCAAACCCAAGAAATAAGATGAGTAAGTTCTTCATCCTGAACCTTCTCTTTAGCATTATCATACTGCAGTCTCCAACTTTCTTCTTGTTTTCCAAGCACATCCCTTTATCAAGATCACTTTCCTCCTTTGATTGCAGTGAATTTTCCTAATAATAAGTAGCACTTACAGGATGCTTAAAAGTTTGCAGAGCATTTTACAAATATTATCTCATTTGAACCTTACAACACTACCGAGGAGTTGTTGTTGAGTCATTTTGCTCATGTCTGAGCCTTTGTGACCCCATTTGGAGTTTTCTTGTCAAATACAAATGGTTTGCTATCTCCTTTTCCAGCTCATTTTACAGATGAGCAAACTAAAGCACATAGGGTTAAGTGAGTTGTCCAGAGTCACACAAGTTGTAAGTGTCTTAGGCCAGATTTAAACTCAGGTCTTCTTGACTCCAGGCCTGGTTCTCTTTTCAAAGAACACCTCTACTCCCCCCTTAATGAGAAGGTTGACCATTCTGTCCCTTTCTTAGAGTCATAGCTCTTTCCTATATCTCTTCCTTTTGATCACTTTTCTTCAAATCTCTTTCTTCCACAAAGGAGAATAAGAAGGCTTTGCCAAATATTTCTTTTTGTATCATGGGATCAGAAATTTAGAATTTAAAAGGATGTTAGAGGTCATCTAGCTTAAGCCTCTTATTTTAAACACTTGGAAAAGGAGGCCCAGAGAGTTTAAGGGATTGTACCCATGATAACAAGGTAGTAAGTGATGGAGGCATAATTTGAACCCAGGTTCCCTGATTCTTGTTCCAGTTCTATCTCTGTCTCTCTTCTCTTTTCTCTCTTTTTTCTCCTCTCTCTCTCTCTCTGTCTGTCATCACATTGTTGCTTTTCACTGTTTTCAATGATTCTTTCCCTAACCAATCCCATACACTCCCATGGCTTCAATTATCACCTTTGTGCAGATAAAATCCAAATCTATAGTTGCAGTGCCTGTGGGACATTTGACGCACACCCAACATATCCCAAAGTGAACTCACTGTTTCCCCTGACAACCTTCTCCTTTATCTGTTGTTGGAGCCATCATCCTCCCAGTCACTCAGGCTAGAAACCTTGACTTCATCTTTGACTTCTGTTCCCCTTACTACCCTGACATCTAACCAAACGCTATTGATTTGGCTCTAATATATCTCTTTCCCACCTTTACTTCCACCACCTTAGCTTAAGATATCATTATCTCACACCTAAAACTATTCTTACAGCCTTTCAACTAATATCCTTAATTCTAGACTCTTTTTGTTCTAATACATCCTTTATAACTCTTCCAAAGTAACTTCCTCAATTTGCAGGCTATCAAGCTTCTCTGCTTAAAAAAATGAAATCCCATTCATCAACTATTTCCCTGTTATTTGCCAAATGAAATATACCCTGACATTCAAGGCTGTTCATAATCAGTTTTCAACCACTGCAACTTCATCGCCTACTTCTCCCATTCTGCCTTTGGTCTTCCAGCCAAATTTGCCCATGTTTTTTTTTCTGGCTTCTTCCAACACCGTACATTTGCACAGACTTTCCTCCATGCCTGAAACTGATTGCCCACAATGTCTTTGCCTCTTGAAACCCTTCCTTTACTTTTTTAGGGACAGCTTTCACCTAAGTTAGAAGTGATCTTCCTTTACAAATGTATTTGTACTACTCTGACTTGTCCCATTCCTATGTGTGTAGCCAAGAGGGCAAGTATCTCAAACTCTGTTCACCTCAGTTTTCTCGTCTTTAAAATTGAGACAATAATAGCACCTACCTCACAGGATTATTATAAGAATCAAATGAGATAATAATAATAATTAGTGCCTGGCACATAGTAAGTACTAAATAATGTTAGCTCTTATTTATTATTATTGACATATATATTTTAAAAATTTCATGGGCCCCATGAAAAAAAATTTGTACTCTATGGAATTATATCATAGCTCCTCCAAATGGTAACAGTGATGACACTGGAAAATCACTCAGTTAATAAGCATTTATTAAATGCTTACTATGTGCCAGTCCTTATACTAAGTGATGGGAATTCAAAGGCAAAAGGCAAAGAGACAAGAGGAAAAGACATATGTTCAAACAGACTATATGCAAGATCAAGAGGAGTAAGAAAACCTGGGTTTAATATCCATCTATAATGTTTACTATTTTGTGTGACCTTAGCAAACTTCCCTGAATCTCAGTTTCTTCATTTGTATGACACAGGAAATTTTATTTATAATACCCACCTACTTTACAGGGTCATTGTGAGGAAACTCAATGTGTAAATTCAAAAGCACTATATGAGCTAGCATTACTAGATAATTTCTAAGATCCCTACTTTAAAGAGTTATCCTTATATAAGGGAATTTAAACTTTCCAAAGGACTGACTTGAGTGAATGAAGTAAAAAAGTCTTCTGCCATAAGGAAACAATGAGTCTTTCAAAATGAAAGCCCAACACCTGTTAAAGAACAATTTAGCTAAGCCAAAATGTTAATTTTCTCCCCCCCCAAAATACTTTAATGGATCATAAGTGTGGGGATCTACTTCACTTTCACCCCACTGCCTTTTCATCTTGGCCATTCATGTACCTAAGAGTCCAAAAAAAAAAAGAAAAAAGCTGTGTAAAACCCAATACAATTTTTTTGTACTTATACTGATGGCAATTTCAGCCTAAGAAGGAGGCGGGAGGGGAGGGAGAAGGGGAGAGGAAGAGGAGGCATAGTGAACCAGCACTGAATAGACTCTTAGCCCTGATATATACGGGTAGGGAAGGATTGCTTTTGCTGCTTAAATAATACCTGGGAGTTCCACTTCTGCAGAGAAACCACCCAGAGGAAAGGCATTTACTTCCTCGTTCACTTTGGGTGACCCTTTCCTTCTCTTCAACAAGTGCTCCATTCTGTGGTTCTTAATAGCTTTGTGTTTCTAACAGCTTTTCTTTTAAATAAGGCCGGTCCCAGGAAACTTTCCCACTCTCTGGGGTGCCTGCCCCTTAGCCCGCTTTTTTTCCCCAGTGTCTTGGTACTCTCTCCCTACTATCCTGAATTGAGTAATAATTTCTGGTATTTTTATTCAGCTCATAGCACAGTGCCTAGTACAAAGGAGTCAATTAAAGTTTGTTGGTTGTTTGAGGTTTGCAAAGAGTTTTATGTATATTATCTCATTTGAGTCTCACAACAGTCCTGAGGTATATCATCTTCATTTTCCAGATGAGGAAACTGAGGCCCCCAGAGGCTAAACTTGCCCTATGTCCAGGACAAGTCAAGCAGTAATTATTTAGCACCTATTTTCATCAAACATCTAAAGATACTTATAAAGTGTTAACAATCAAGTAATAAAAATTTATTTTTAATTTTTTAATAATAGCTTTATGTATATGTATATGTATATATGTATGTATGTATGTATGCATATAAAGATAGTTTCAACATTCACCCTTGCAAAACTTGTGTTTCATGTTTTTCTCCCTCCCTTCCTACCTTCCCCTTCCCCTAAAAAGCAATCAATGCAATATAAATTAAGCATGTGTAATCCTTCTAAAAGTATTTCCATATTTATCATGCTGTAACCGAAAAATCAGATAAAAAAGGGGAAAAAAAGAGAAATAAAAACAAGCAAGCAAACAACAATAACAACAAAAAGGTGAAAATACTATGCTGTCATCCACATTCAGTCCCCATAGTCCTTTGGATGCAGATGGCTCTCTCCATCACAATTCTATTGGAATTGGTCTGAATCACCTTATTATTGAAAAGAGCCACATCCACTGGAGATTGCTGTGTATAATGATCTCTTGGTTCTACTCACTACTTTGTATCAGTTCATATACGTTCAAGTAAGATAATCCTGTGGATTCTTTCTCTCTCTTCCTTCCTTCCTTCCTTCCTTCCTTCCTTCCTTCCTTCCTTCCTTCCTTCCTTCCTTCCTTCCTTCCTTTCCTTCTTTCCTTCTTTCCTTCTTTCCTTCCTTTCCTTCTTTCCTTCTTTCCTTCTTTCCTTCCTTTCCTTCTTTCCTTCTTTCCTTCTTTCCTTCTTTCCTTCTTTCCTTCCTTCCTTCCTTCCTTCCTTCCTTCCTTCCTTCCTTCCTTCCTTCCTTCCTTCCTTCCTTCCTTCCTTCTTCCTTCCTTCCTTCCTTCCTTCCTTCCTTCCTTCCTTCCTTCCTTCCTTCCTTCCTTCCTTTCTTTCTTTCTTCCTTCCTTCCTTCCTTCCTTCCTTCCTTCCTTCCTTCCTTCCTTCCTTCCTTTCTTTCTTTCTTTCTTTCTTTCTTTCTTTCTTTCTTTCTTTCTTTCTTTCTTTCTTTCTTTCTTTCTTTCTTTCTTTCTTTCTTTCTTTCTTTCTTTCTTTCTTTCTTTCTTTCTTTCCTTCTTTCCTTCTTTCTTTCTTTCCTTCTTTCCTTCTTTCTTTCTTTCCTTTCTTTCTTTCTTTCTTTCTTTCTTTCTTTCTTTCTTTCTTTCTTTCTTTCTTTCTTTCTTTCTTTCTTTCTTTCTTTCTTTCTTTCTTTCTTTCTTTCTTTCAATTGGAGTTAAGTGACTTGTCCAGGATCACACAGCTAGGAAGTATTAAGTGTCTGAGGTGACATTTGAACTCAGGTCCTCCTGAGTTATTTGCAAGATGGTATTTGAAACTAGGTTCTCCCTGTCTTATTCCATTGCTCTCTATGCTATGTGTAAGGGAAACTATTTCTTTTGCCTGATCTGGCTGCCCCAGAAAGCAAATTCAAAGAACTCACTGTGGGATACCTTCTCTACTCTACTTCTAGCAAAGCAGCTGAAACTGCACGAGATGCAGACCTAACTGGTTGGCAGTTTTGTTGAGACCCTAAAGTCCACACTTTCCCTGGAAAGGGTGAAAGAAAAGCTGATGAATCCACTGTGCCATCACTGCCTAAGGCTGATGAATCCACTGTGCCATCACTGCCTAAGGTAGGAAGAGCCACTGCAGAGCCTTAGTTAGAAAAGTAGAAGCCCAAATGAGAGAAAATAGTATTTGTCTGAAAGCCAGGGCTTTTTTCTTTAAGCAAACCCCTGGAAATGCTGAAAGAGAGGAGGACTTTTGAATGGCTGGGAGCTAAATGTCAAAATGGATAGAGCTCCAGATTCAGGTCTTCCTGATTTCCAAGTCTAGCATTTTTTCCTCTACCACCCCTAGCAGTCACAAACTAGGGCTAAAAATACTGAAGTATATACATTTTCAACTTCCATCTTTCTAAGATGCTAAGCTGATTCACAAGCAGTTAGGCGACACTATGTAGAGTACCAGGCTTAGAGTCAGGAGGACTGAGTTCAAATTTGACCTCAGACACTTAATGTATAATCCTGGGCAAATCACTTAACCCTGTGTACCTCAGTTTCCTCATCTGTAAAATGAACTAGAGAAGAAAATGGTGAACGATTCTAGTATTTCTTCCAAGAAGCCCCAAAAGGGGTCACAAAGAGCTGGACATGACTAAACAAACAACAAGAATAAAAGCCCTCAACTTACCTCTGCTCCATAGCATCTTTATATTCTCTTCCAATTTCTTCCTTGCCTTTTAAAAGAGGTGGCAGACAGAACAGGAACTTTTTGGGTGACTGGCAAAAAAGAATACCATTCTTTCAACCACTTCTCTGTTTTTTGTTTGTTTTGTTTTTTGGTTGTTGTAGTTCAGTCATGTTGGATTGTACTTCCTCTTGAATTTGTGACTGATTAGGTCAGAGCCATGTTTGTCTTCACCCAGACCCTTTCCTGCTGTTGATACTTTCCTGGGTCCTTGTTGTATTCCCTTGCTTGGGTACCCCAGAAAAGTATTTCCAAATAGTCATGGAGGAAGGAAGCAGACAATACAATCCATTGTCATTGGTTTTCACAGGCCAGCCAGTTTTGTCTCTGATTCCTTGCTGAGTGCTCCTAGTTAACTCAATTAAAAAACCTGGGTCTGAACAATTTGGAGATTGTTTCATTTTATTTAAATTCTTTTTTGTTTCATTCCATTCCTTCTGGTACTTTGTAGCATGAGTGTGTGACTGCTCATTAGGATCCCCAACCTTTGATTTCTTCCAAATACTTGTACTCTTCCTCTTCCAAGTCACTCTTCTAAAACTCATTTTTCCCATCTGAAAAATGGAGATAATATTTAAACTATCTATTCAATTGGGCTATTATTGGGATTCATTGAGATAGTAGATGGGAAAATGCTTTGGAAGTCCATGCAACATTAGGAGACGAAGGGCTGAGAAATGACTTTGAAAGTCATCTTGTTCAACCTCTCCATATACACATGAGAAAACTGGAGCTGGAGAGATGGGATAATTTTCCAAATAGAAAGTGACAGAACTGGGATGCATTCACATACAAGGCTCTTTCCACTTGCTTCCAGTGGCTCACTTCTGGATACCGAGATATCCTTCTTCCATATGGTCCCTTTATGTACTGAGTCAATCTCCAGTAAAAACATTTCTGGTTCATCTTCTCCAGGTTTAAATAGTCTTCAAATATTTGAAGCCTGCTTTCTTCTCTAGACTAAACATTCCCACTCTTTGAACTGTTCTCCTGGCATGATTTCGAGTGGTCTCATCATCTTAGTTGTCTCTCTTTGGACACCATCCAGCTTGTCAACGTCCCTTCTAAAATGTGGCACCCAGAACAGTGTGTTTCCTAAATATATACAATTTTCTTCTCAATAAAGCAGATGTTCCTTAATAATTCTCCTCCCCTGGGGCATACATTTCAAACTCCCAAGCCCTCAAGCAAAGAATTATAAAGAGACATTTTCTGCCAACTACCCCTAGGCTCTAGTCATTCACCATAGGAGGTATCACCCTTTCTTGAATCTTCAAGCACTCAGGGAGATTATTTTCTTCCTTCCTTCCTCATTTCTCCCACTCCTTGTTTCCTATTCCTTCTTCCTGCTACCACCACTAAAAAATAAAGAACTTCTTAATAGTCAGAATGGTCCAAAATGGAAGAGAATGTGTATTCTCCATAGGAGATCCTTAAGGAGAAGATGGATGATTGGTCCCAAAGATGTTGTGGAAGTGCCCCCTGCTCTGATATAATTGGATTAACTGATTCAATCCAGAGCCTTCCAACTCTGAAATTCTGTGATTTTCTGCTTCCCAGTACCTGACACACAGTAGATACTTAATAAATGTTTATTAATTGACTGAAACACTATATTTTACACATGGGATTCTTCATCTTTGTTGTGTTTTGGCAGTCTGGTGAATTCTATGGAATCCTGTCGTAAAATAATGTTTTTAAACGAATAAAATAAAACATGTAGAATTACAAAGGAAATTAATTATATTGAAATATAGTTAAAAATTAAAGTTCACAGATCTCAGATTAAGAATCTCTGTTCTGTTTGAAGCTTTTCAACTGCTTCAACACATCCCTTCTAAATTACTTTGAAATTAACTTCTTATATTTATTTATAATACTTATATGAGATGCCCATTGAATCCCCCAGGACAATGTAAGCTCTTTGAGTTACGGGATTGCTTCTCTTTTTAATATCTGATTTTTGGCACGCAGCACAATATCTGACACAGTGGATAATTAATAAATGCTTACTGATTGATTCACATCTTTGAGAGAAGCTAAGCAGTAATCTAAGAGCTTCTTAAACTTTTTCCTCTTGTACCCCCTTTTTGCCTAAGAATTTTTATGTGACCCTGGATATTATAGACATATAAATATAATATAAATAATAAAAATAAATATAAATATAAGATAGATATATAAATAACTTTTACTGATAATAAATCACAATTTTGCAACTCTCCCATATGAGATCTCATATGGAGTTGTGATCCACAGTTTAAGAAGCTGGGATCTAAGGCAATGATGTCAAACTAAAACAAACTCCCTAAGGATTGAGATTGACTTAGAATATCACAAATTAACAGTATCTATGTTGTATTCTATTTTTATTTTGTTGGAAATTTTCCAATTTCATTTTAATCTGGTTTCCTCGGCACTCAGGGAATGAAGCCTGGAAGTCATGCATTTGACATTCTAAAGCATTCATTCATTCAATAAACATTTTTAAGAACTTGGTAAACCCAGGTCAGATGTCTAAGTAGATAGAGCATGGGGTCTAGAGTCAGGAAGACTTATCTTCTTGAATTCTAATCTGGCCTCAGACACTTACTAGCTGTGTGACCCTGAGCAAATCACTTATCTGTAAAATGAGCTGGAGAGGAAAATGACAAACCACTGTAGTATCTTTGCCAAGAACATCCCAAAATGGGGTCATGAAGAGTTGGACACAACCAAACAACAACAAAGTCCCAAGCATTGTGCTAAGTGTTGAGAATACAAAGACAAAACAAGAAAACTATCTCTGCTTCTGTTCTACTGGAGTAGAAACATCTTCACATAAATATATAAATATGAATTATATTCCAAGTGATATTGGGAAGAAGGGAAGGATAACAATGGGAAAAGGGGATCAGGAAAAGTGATGGTTGAGTTAAGCTTTGAGGGAAGCTTGAGATTCCAAAAGTAAGATGGGAGTAAGTTCAAGTTATGAACTTAGGACAGTTTGTGCAAAAGCTCATGGACAGGAGATGGAATCGTATAGGGGAAACAGCGAGGAGGCCCAATGGTAGGAGTATACAGAATGTGAAGGTGACTATTGCACAACACTTCTGGAAAGGTAGACTGGGGGGATTGCAAAGGGCTTTAAATGTCAAACAAAGAAGAACATATTTTACCTTCACTGAAGGGATGCAGTCCATCTTGTATTTGAGGAGCGTTAATTTGGCAGCTGTGTCTACATCATCATGGTCTTTAGCTCATGGTCAGCCTGATGCAAAGTCATAATAGAGACAAAATCTGTCATTCATGAACTTTCCTTATTTGTCCCAGGAGAGAAAGTTTCAGAGAAAGGACAGAATGTTAGACTTGGGATTTGGATGCGAATCCCAGTCAGATAGTTACTGGCTGTGTAATTATGGGCAAATTGAAGACTCTCTCTGAGCATCAAATTCTTCATCTAAAAAATGAGAATAAGCAATTTCTTCATGGAAACTTATTTGTTCTGTAAGAGAACGGGCATCAGGAGATCCCATTCTGCCACTTATTAACTCTGTGTTCTTAGGTAAAGAACAGTTCCTTTCTGGACTTTCATTTCCTCATTTGTAAATTTGGGATAGTAATATATCCTCTGACTATTGCACATGATCCTTTGTGAGAATAAACAAAAGAATGGATATGAATTCACCTTGAAATTTGTAGATGCCGCTGGACAAATGTACAATGCTGCTGCTGCTAATTACAAAGACCATCACCAATTCTGTATCTCATCAAGTCAAGCTTTCTATGCTTTTCACATGGTGATAATTAGCCTGATTAGTTTAGCAGATGGACTAAAATGCTGATGAGAGGACTTCATTCTCCTCTCAAATAATAAATCTCTATTTTCAGTGGCCTTTAGGATGCAGTACTCTTATTGTTCAGAATTTTATAATGAAGAAAATGTTGGCCTTAGAGTTAAGGCATACCTGCATTTAAATTTTAGCTCTGAAACTAATTGACACTGGATCATAATTAGTGATTTAATGATCTAGAGTCTCAATTTTATCTTCTGTGAAATGGGGCTATTACATAACCTACCTCATCATGAGTTACAAGGAAAACATTAAATCATAGGAATGTGGGATATTATATGCTCCCAATAAATGATTCCAGTGTTGTGAATTTCAGAGTAAGTGGGGCTGAAGGGGTGGGTAGAGAAGGCAGGTGGGACCACATAAATAGGTCCTTATGCCCCATTGTGGAAGCAGGTTGCTCTTCTTCCAATTACTGAGTCATGAGCAAAGCAATTCAAGGAAAAGTTGAGAGATAGAGCAAAGAAAGAATTAATTGCCTTGAATCCAAAGGTTTACACAAAATCCTCTAGAGTTTTCTCAGGATATTTAACCTAATGACCTGACTTGGGCAGTTATTTACCTTCTTCTGTCTTCATTTACACAATTCTTGAGCAGGCAGAAGTGAAGTTCTGCCCTCTGAGAGTCAAGGCCAAAGATACCACTAGGTCTTTAGCTTTAATCTAGTCTCACCCTGGGAGCCAAGTCAAGTCATTTTCCCTCTTCCTCCTAGTGTTCTTTATTTAAAAAAAAAAAAAAAAAAAAAAAAAAAAAACAAGGATCCCACTTCTTCATCTCACTGAGATGATCTGGGGAGGTCTGGGAAAGAGAACAATGTTTGATACTTTGGATGAGTACTTTTTATCCAGCCTGATGAACCAGGCTTCAGAGAGCACCAGGCTTGGTAGAAAGAGAAACATAAATTTGAGAACGGAGACCTGCTCCTTTTTCACTATAGTTTTATTTTCTCAGCCTGTTGGTCTCAGTTTGCCCTTTTTAAAAATGAGGAGTGAATATTAATTCATGTCTCTTTGATTTTTCAAGGGCATTGTGAAGACACTTGGGTGGGAAGAAAAAGGGAGAAATATCGGATAAGTTGAAATGTGATCTTACATTGCACCTTTTCCTTGCTTAGTCTCTCAAATTTCTTGTGTCCTGGAGGCAATCAAGAGAGAAAAAAGAGAATATATTTATTTGACTTCAACTTTTCTCTATTCCTGGAAATACAGCCCAAAGTGAATACCTTGCATGTGGCAATAGGAAGAGCGAAATCAGGAGGATTCAATTTACAGAGCATGACAGGTTCTTTTTGGGGGAACTGACCTGTGATTTCATTGAGAAGAAGCTCCTTTTACCAATGCAGATGGTACTTGGGCACCTACTCTTCTACTTTTCATCTTAAAATGTTATTTGGGGCATCGAAAAATTAAATGGCTTACCCAGGGTTACACAGCCAGTATCTGTCATTGGTGGTATTTAAATATATATATGTATTTTTTTTTTTAATTTCCTGGGTAGAGGGCAATTGCCATGTTGATGGCTACCTCCCTCCCCTCAGGGTTGCTAATTGATTTATAACTTAATGCCTTTGGGAATTGTCCAGGAGTTAACTGAGTGGTTAACAGACTTGCTCAGTTTTATAACACTAATATAAGTCAGAGGCAGGATTTAAATCCAGGTCTTTTTGACTTCAAAACCAGTCTTTCCTCCCCAAGCTAGGCTGTACAGACTGTCTCTCACTTGGTAGTGAATGCTTTGAAAAACCATCCATTGGAGTGAGGAATTCTCTCTAAGGACCACAAATTTGTCAGCTCCTTAGTTCTTAGACTTTCTTTCCTGGATTGTTTCAGGAAGGAGTGCCTGCCTACCATGAAACTTTATACAGCTTAAATTTTTTTTTTTTAAATTAAGGAGCGAATATAACTGGTTTCTGCTTCCGGCTGGAGCAGAGGCTCCTGCCAAGATTGGAGGCATGCAGCTGAAATATGTTTTGTATCTTATGAGCCTTGGCTCATCTTGGAATTAAATAGCACTAATTACATGAATATAGACCAGTGAGGGAGACAACTGTTCACTTCCTGATTTTCCCTAGAATTAAAAAGGGAGGGGGGGGGGAGGAGAAAAGTAGTGGGGGTTGGTGCAAAAGCTTACCCACTAGACATTAGATGGCAACAGAAACCCTGTCATTTGGCCTGAACAAACACCAAAATAGCCTGCTCCCTCACGGTGCTACTGTTTGGTGGAATGATAGGTTCCTTCTAGCTTAAATCCCCCCTGGGACTGGAAGCTTGAGGATGATCCCCGGGGTGCAGGGCTGCAGTGGCAAAATCTGGGGAGGCTTTATAATTTGGGTGGGGGTGTCCAGAGCCCAGGAAGCTGGCTTTGGCTTTTAGATTGAACTCCCAGTTTGCTTCTACACATTCTGCATTTAGCTTTATGTCCAAACCTACTGATTTTCTTTTCTTTCTTTTTTCTTTTTCTTTTGTTGCTGTTAGTAATAAAAATATAGAACTTCACACCAGCCAAAGGGGTAGGTTCTGATGCCAGGGAGCAAGTAGAACAGGTCCTACTAGGGGTGAAGAATCCCTTTTGGGTTTAAATTAGGCCCTTGTTAGTGGGTGGTAGAAGATAGGATCCTCTTTGAGGGAGGTCTCTTGCTGATCACTTAGTAAGCTGAATCTTCAATATGCTCAAGGGTGCAGGGGTGCCCTAGAGAATCTAGAAGAGAGAGCCAGAGTAGGAAAAAAGCTCTAGATTAATAGTTAGAATACAAAACCTGTATATTGGGCCTGTCTGCAGTTAAGTAGCTCTAAGATTGTGAAAAAGTCCCTTCACCTCTCTGGGTCCCAGCTTCTTGACGTACATAAAAGAGAATTGGGCTAAGAGATGGGCTTTAAAAATTCTATTGTCATTTTTGAGGTAGGCTGAAACCTTAATTTTTGTACTGTATGTGGTGATTTTGAATAGTTTATCCCTAACCTTTTATTTCTTCAGTGTATCTAGGAGAGGCAGTGTGGCATGATAATAATAATGGATGGTATTTACATAGCACTTTGAAGTTTGCAAAATACTTTCCAAATATTTCATATGATCCTTATAACAACTCTATAAGATAGCTGCTATCATTATTCCCCATTTCATAGATGAGGAAACTGATAAGAGTATTCAACTTGGAGCCAGAAAGATCTTGGTTTAAAATCCCACCTCTGTCACTCATTACCTTTGTAATTAGACAAGAACTTTCACTTCTCTAATTAATTTTCTCATCTGTTAAAATGAGAGTTTTACTTGTTGGTCTTTGAGCTCCTCTTCAGTTCTAGAACTATGATCCTGTTTCATAGAAGGCTTAACTCACCCAACCAAGATCTGGCTCAAATTGTTAATGTGCCCCCAATTCCATTTTCTATCTACTGACTTTTGAAGAAGGGGCCCTGAAACTCTAAAACTCCTTGAAGGAGAAATTCTCCTTGGACTCTGTCTCAGTGAGGGACTCTGCCTGAAGGAAACAAGATAAACAGTTTCATTCTGTTATCTAGGTGGGATTGGTTCAGTCCTGAGCAAAAGAATTCCAACCCTATTCAATTAAAAAAACTCATTCAATTCTGTTCAAATTCAGCTCAAGCTGAAACCCAGCTTATAGCCAAAACTCCTATTATAAAAAAGGCAATGTAAAATCCTCTCTTTATAGAGGTTCTAGTCATACCAGCTATGCCATGCTATGCCAAGGAGTCCCCTGTCCACTGGATAATATTCTTTTCCTGTGCTTTATCCTCACCTATTTCCCTAACGAGACTTTATGCCTCTCTGTCAAGATTTCTAACCTTACTTCCTAATCCCTATAATAAACCTCTTTTAAGAATCTAGGTTTTCGGGTTTGTAAATTCCTTTACAGAGAATCTCTGCGCCGTCAGAAGGGAATTGCCCCAAATTCCCTACCCTTGTGGCAAATCCCAAGTGGGTACAGGGGAGCCAAACCTTTCCATTTGGTTCCCTGAACCCCGAACCTGCCACTAGACCTTATCATTTAACTCTCTGACCACCAGAAACTCTAATCTCATTTTGGTTCCCTAAATCTAGACCTCATCATTTGGTTCCCTGAAAGGGAATCCCAAAACCTAAATCTCATCATATTTTTGGTTCCCTGACCAGGAAACCCCCAAAACTAGATGATCTCATCAACTTTATATCCATCTTTTTTATGATTAAAGCTTCTTATTTTCAAAATAAATGCATAGATAGTTTTCAACATTCACCCTTGTAAAACCTTGTGTTCCAGATTTTTTCCTTCCCTTCTTCCCATTCCCAACCCTAGACAGCAAGTAATCTAATATATATTAAATATGTATAATTCTTCTATACATATTTCCACAATTATCATGCTATACAAGAAAAATCAGATCAAAAATGAAAAAAATGAGAAAGAAAAGAAAATTCAAACAAACAACAAAAATGTTAAAATACTATGCTGTGATCCACATTCAGTTCTCGTAGTTCTCTCTCTTGGGTTGCAGATTGCTTCTCTCCTTCAGGAACTGGCTTGAATCATCTCACTGTTGAAAAGAGTGAGGATTTCATCTTATAATCTTGTTGTTGCTGTAGATAATGTTTTCTTGGTTCTACACACTTCACTTAGCATCAGTTCATGTAAGTCTCTTCAGGCCTTTCTGAAACCAGCCTGCTCATTTCTTATAGAATAATAATATTCTAGAACATACATTATACCATAATTTATTTAGCTATTCCCCGACTGATGGGCATCCACTCAAGTTTCCAGTTCCTTGCCACTACAAAAAGGGACTGCTACAAACATTTTTGCATGTGAGTCATTTTTCCTTTTTATGATCTCTTTGAGATACAGGTCCAGTAGAGACATTGCTGGATGAAAGGGTATGCACAGTTTGTTTGCTCTTTGGACATAGTTCCATATTACTCTCCAGAATGGTTGGATCAGTTCACAACTCCACCAGCAATGTATTAGTATCCAAGTTTTTCCATATTCCCTCCAACATTCATCATTATACTGTCATCATAGCCAATCTGAGAGTTGTGTAGTGGTACCTCAGAGCTGTTTTAATCTTTATTTCTATGATTACTAGTGATTTAGAACATTTTTATATGACTACAAATGGTTCAAATTTCTTCATTTGTTTATATTCTTTAACCATTTATCAATTGGAGAATGACTTGTACTCTTACAAATTTGAGTCAATTCTCTTTATATTTTGGAAATGAGATTCCTCGTCAGAACTCTTGGATGTATATTTCTCCCCCCCCCCCAGTTTATTGCTTTCTTGCTAATCTTGTTTGTATTGGTTTTATTTGTACAAAACTTTTTAATTTGATATAATCAAAATTATCCATTTTGCATTCCATAATAATTTATTCTATACATCTTTCAAAGGCCAATTCAAAATGTTATCTATTCCATGAAGTCTTCCTTGATCTACCATGGTAACTCTACCATGTATAGATCTCCCATATTTAAGTCAAGTCTACAAACATTTTTAAGTTCTTAATATGTGCCAGAAACAAAAAAAGGCAAAAACATGGTCTTAGTCCCCCAGGAGCTCATGTTCTCATGGAGGAGATCTGTCAACGACTAAGTATGTAAACAAGGTATGTGTAGTAAATTGAAACTGATCTCATTGGCAAGGCACTAGTATCTGGAGGACTAGGAAAGTCTTCTGCACCAGGCTTGGAATTAAGGCTGAATCAGGAAGGAAACCAGAAAAGCTAAGAAGTAAATGCAAGGCATGGGAAACAACTTGTGCAAAGGGAGATTGAGTGCCATGTTAGAGGAAAAGAAAGAAATCCAGGGTCTCTCTGCTGGAACTTAGAATAACTTGAAGTGGAGTAAAGTGTAAGAAGATTGGAAATGTGAAGAACTGAGGATTTTATATTGCGTCCTGGGGATGATAGAAAGCCACTGGAGTTTATTGAGGAGTTGGATGACATGGTCACATTTGTATTTTAGGAAGTCACTTCTGAAGTTGAAAGGAGACTGGATTAGAGAAGGGAGAAAACTTGAGTTAGGGAGGTCAACCAAAAGGGTATTGTAATTACCCAGATCTTTTTTTTTTTATTAGAGTTTATACCAGGATGGCAGCTATGTCAAAGGAGAGAAGAAACTTAAATAAAAGATAGATGTTAAGAAGATAGAAAGGACAGGAGTTGACAAGAGTTAAAATATTTGGAGTCACAAGTCAAGGGATACCTAAGATAGAATCTGGGTCATTGAAGGATAGTTTTCTGCTATCATACACTTCCACATTGGTTTTTTAAACTATAATTATTTTTGTGTTTTCATGTCCTCTGTCAGTTGATAGGAATCTTTCCTAAAATTGTGTTTTTCTCCAGTGCCTCCATGCATTAAGTACCCAATGAATGTTTCTTGAGTAGAATTGATACCAAAGTATCAATTCTTACATTACAAAGTTCTTCCTGTGTCCTTGTTCCATTTACAAGTAGAAAAACTGAATCCCAAGAAGAATGTACTGGGGCCATTTTATGGATGATTGGGCTGAAGAACCAGAAGCAGGCTTTGGAATCCAGGCATGGTAGTCTCTCCCACTGCCAGTTTCCCAACAATTTAGGCTTAAAAGACAATTAAGTAGAGAAAGAAAAAGTCACTGGAGATAAGCTTCTCTCAAGGGACTTTTTTGTTTGTTTTCTAGGGATTATCACCCCTGGGTGTTGTAATCATCACAATTATGAGTATCAGCCCAGCACCTTTTGTAAACTTCACTCTGTAATCCTGCAACATTGTTATTGCTCAGTATTCCTTGAAGGCCAAATGTTTCTCTGGTATTTTCTTCCATCCATCCTGGGAAGGAAAATGATATTTTTCCTTCATATCTCTGCTCTTCTCATTTTACCAGCGGGGAAGTTAAAGCATCACAAAAAAGGAGATATCTGGTGTTTTATGGCCAGATAAGTATAGTAGATAGAGAGCTGGTCTCAGCCAATGAGTCCTGGGTTTGAGTCCCATTGCTGATACTGTCTGTTTGACTCTGGGCAAGTCACCAAAATATCAGTTTTCTCATCTATAAAATGAGGTTGTTCATACCCCATGGCCTCTAAGAGTCCTTCATCTTTTTCTATGAACCTTTAATCCATTGAAGACACAGAGTCATACTTGACGAAGACATTTATCACTACCAAGGCCTCTCCCTTTCATCTTCCAGCCTCCAAACAGAAAGTACTGAACAGAAAGTTCAGAAAGACCTGAGACATACCTTGCTGGAGCCCATTTTACCCCTTGCCATGAATGTAAATTTAGAGGACAGGTCCAACTCCTAATGTAATCGAGTTGTCTGACTTCAAATCCTCAGCAGGATTGTTTCTTTAAGAGAAGCCGGAGAGAAGACTCTGATTTTGCACTCTGACCCCAGGACTCCATTGAGAGTGTTGTGCTTTAAAATCTTCACAGCCAGTCCTGGAGTAAAAAAAAAAAAAAAAAAAAAAAAGCTATTGCTTAGCGACTCTACTACCCAGAGACAAAAAGTCCCTGGAATATAAAGGGCTGTATCGATGCAATAATAAAAAGTTTCATCCTTGGCTCCCTGGAATAGTGCTGTAGTTTTTACTCTGCTCTGTTGGGGACTGAGGGCTTGGCTAGAGGAAGGTAGCCTGACTCCATAGGGGAGCTTCCTTAAGTCCAAAAAAAGAGAAGCTGAAGATGGATGGAGGGGGATGGGAAATGAACAGGGAGAGGAAACTGTGGATAGAGCTTGAGAGGTCTAGCTAGGCTCTGATCTCTGTTTGATCTGCTGACAGAGTACCCCATGGAGACTCCTTCCTTTCCACAGTCAAAAAAAAAAAAAAACAAAAACAAAAAAAAACCCCAACCCTGTCCATGGTAATCACGATTTATTAAAAGGAGCCAGGACTAACAGAGAAGGGAGATTAAGTAGCTGAGTTTGGTGCTGAATTTCTCTGGGAGATGACTGGTTGCTGGGAGGCAGTGGGACTCAGCATCTGTGGCTGGCTCTGGCTTCCCTCTTTTCACTTCATCCTCCCCTCTTGTCTGGCCTCTTCCCCTCCTCCTCTCCCATCTCCTGGTTCCTTATTGTTGAGAACACTGGAACAAAAGTAAAAGGTGGAAAAGTAGATGGGGGAGGAAGAATGTAATTGCCTTCTATATTGATTAATTCTACTGTTTGGACTAGTGACATTCTGAATTTTTCCTGTGTTCTGATTCTGACCTGACAAGTCAAACTTAATTTTCTGGGGCCTTAATATCTTCACCTTTAAAATGGTTAGGGGTAGGGCTGGAGGTTTTGGAGTACATGATCTCTCATTCTTCCACCTCTCAATCTTATGGTCCTTTGAATAATAGTTATGAAGCTGCAACTTTTTCAAGAGGCAGTGTTGAGAAGTGCTCATCTTAAAAGTTCCACTTTTATATTACAAAAGTAATGATACCTACCTACCCTCAGGAAGACTTTTCTTGATTTTTGCAGATGGAATGTGAAAAGTCTAGTTAGGCTCTGATTTCTGGTGTGGATGGCCTATTTTGATAAACTACATTCCCTAATCCAGTCTCTATCATGATGAGTAGGACATACTTTACAGAATCTTAGAGTTGTTAGAGATCCAGCCAAACCCTTACCTGAATGGAATCTGTGCTATATAGAATACCTCCAACAAATTATTATCCAGCTTTTTAGGTATCTGGCTAAGACAGTCAGTGTATTTATTTACTAGGTGATCTATAAGTATAAAGCAGACCAAAGCTAATGGGGCAGTCCCTGGGATTGAACTTGACCACATTATTGCTGCTACAACCAGTTAAGTTTTCAGACCACAGATTTTGGGAATATAAGCATTTAGGTGGCATTTCAAATAAAACAATTCATGGTCCTAAGCTTTTAGGAACTCAAGTGACAGGTACAAATGGAAAGAAAACCCTTCTGTGCTAAGACCATCATTCCCAATATTTAGGATCAGGCAATGGGATGATACTTTTGGGTGTTTCCTAACATTAACTAAAGCCTTTTGTTTGGGAAAGTGATAGAAAAGTACCTACTTGGAAGTACCTACTTGGAAAAGTACCAAAAACACAAGATTGGTCCTATTGAGTCAGAATACATTACCAAAGATACAGGCTACTGAGCCAAGGGACCACAGGAAGAAGTGGTATGTAGTTTAGAAGTAGGGGATTGATATACCAAGATCTAGTTTGAGGAGCAAGCAAAGACACAAAGCAAGGCCTTGGGATGAGGCTAAAAAGAGGGTATGTGCTTTGCATAGAATTCACATAATTTGTAGCATTCAAGTTTTTTGAGGGCCTATCCTTTACTTTGATGAGTGACTACTTCTTTCTATGGTTCTCTAGTTTGTTTATTTTAGGCTTAGTGTTAGAAGAGACTTCATGGTCCATTGAGTCCAACTTCACCATTTTGCAGATGATAAAATTGAGGAAACTGTCTTGCTCAAAGTCATACATTTATTAAGGAGCAAAGACAATGGAGATAGTCCCTGGCTGTAGAATTGCTTTCTAAGGGAACAGGGTTTTAACAGGATTTTAACAGAATGATGGATTGTGGTGGGCAGCTACAAAACGTTTTTACCCATTTTGTTCTCTGCAGGGCAATTTAAATTTTGTTTCTTAAATTACCTCGAAAGAGAACCAATATGTAGTAAATGGTAGTGGGGACATTTTAAAAAAAGGATTTCTCCTAAACCTGCTTCCTGTGGAATAAAAGCATAGTCTATATGTCCTGAAACTCTAGGGACAACTACTGATAGAAATTGTGACTACTTTTGTACCCCAGACAACCCCAATACCCTCATTTTATAGATAGGAAAACAGAGGCCCAAAGGTGGTAAATGATTTACCCAGGATCACATAGTTAAGAGTCTAAGGTTAGATCTGAACACTATTCTTTATGACTTGAAGTCTAATGTTCTATCCACTATTGTCATACTTTGTAAGGAAAGTATAATTCTTGGGACATCCTTTTGTCTTTAGATTAAATCAGCCACCAGAATATCTCCATCATCAAGGAAGATTACAATTGGACTGAATTCAAAACTCAATACTGATCTATATAGGGTCAGGCCCTAGTTCATTCATCCTTCTAGATGTGAAAACTCTATATAAACCATGATAGATGGGATGGAGCAAGGAGCAAAGGATGGACTAATTGACTTCTAAAGATTTCTTTTTATTCCCAACAGACTGAATGTGGAAGAGTTTGTGGGTGGTTCTAAATGTCTTTAGAAAGGAAAGCAGATTTTTAATATGTTTTGCATTTTGGATTAATTAAATCTTCATTTTTAAATTTTTGAATAAGCTGTTATAAGTCTCACTTGGACTCTAACTTGTATAGGGTAAATGATGAAGCTGATGTTCAAATTAGAGACCCTAGTGACCCAGATTTGGAAGGATGGAAATAGCTTAGGGCTTATAATTATTTAGTAAGGAAGACATTTATCCAGTAATAAGACAACAGCTTCATGATAGGATAATTCTAGTTCCATTCCCCACCTTTCTGTCTAAGGTTCCCCTCCTCTAGAAAATCTAAGTGCTTTATTTTTCCCTTCTAGTTGGTTCATATTCTCACAGTTGGTCAACTATATCATCTTTGTATATAAAAGGCAGAATTATTTTAAAAATTTGTCTATCAGTAGTAGGACTTTAAATATTTAAGGGTTATAGTATCCTCACTGGGGTAAGGAAAAGGTCTTTGACTTTTTCATGCTTGAGACATTTTTTTCCTAGAAAATAAAATACTAAAATAGTGAATATAACAAACTTAACCTTAGGGCTGAGACAGTGTGTGTGTGTGTGTGTGTGTGTGTGTGTGTGTGTGTGTGTGTGTGTGTGTGTTGGAGTTTCTACTATCCTTTAGCAAGGAGCATGGAACCAGAGACCTGCCCTGAAATGCCAAGTCTGCAGTTGTTAGGAGGATTATTCATGAATGCTTCTCACATTATGTATGTATTTAGCCATGTATAAGCTAACTATGCCTAAGAACGCAGCAGCAGTACCATGATTATCTCACGATAATATCCACAAAACACTGTGTTGCATTTGCTCGAATACTCACAGTTGTGACAACAAGGAAAAGTCCTAATTTTGTTTCTAAAAATATAGTTATTATAATCATTGGCTTAATGGTCCTCCCATAATTTTTTTAAAAAATGTTTTTTCTACAAATACATGTAAAAGTGATGTTTAACATTCATTTAAAAAAAATCTTGAATTCCAAATTCCATCCCTTCTTCTCTTTCCTTTCCTTTTCCTGAGATAGCAAGTAATCGGACATAGATTATACATGGGCAATCATGTAAAATGTATTTCCATATTAGTCATTTTGTGGAAGAAAATTTGAACTAAAAAAAGAAAGCAATTGAAAAATAGTATGCTTTGGTTTGTATTCAATTCTTTCTCAGGAAATGGATAACATTTTTTCATCATGAGTCCTTTAGAATTTTCTTAGATCATTGTAACAGTGAGAATAACTAAATCATTCATAGTTGATCATCATATAATATTGCTGTTACTGTGGATAATGTTCAGCAATTCTTGATTCTGCTCACTTCACTCTGAATCAGTTCATGTAAGTCCATACAGGCTTTTTCTGTTCATCCTGTTCATCATTCCTTAAAGCGCAATAATACTCCATCATAATCATATGCTACAACTTGTTCAGCCATTCCCCAAGCCTGCTTTGCTTTTACTTCATTCAATATTTATTGAACAACTACCATGTGTAAATCATATACAGAAATGTGATCCTATGGCTAGAGTGTTAAGCTTGGAATTAGAAGATCCAGGTAATTCTGCCTCTGTCACTGTGTGACTCTAGTCAAGTCCCTTAACCTCTCTGTATCTTAGTCAACTCCCTAGAAATGATCTATTAAATCATAGAGCTTGTTATAGAGTTACTGCACTGGGAATTCTCCGGATAGACATGTATAGCAAGTCTCAAAAGTCTTAATATAGTTTTAAGCTTTCATAGTTTTAAATGATACTAAACTTGCAGGATCCTTCATACACATACTGCTTTAATAGCTTACTAAAGCCTTTACCCCCTGCATAATCTCTCTTCCACATGATGGTCCTTCAGATATGTGAAGGCAGCTATTGTGTTCCACTTCATCTTTCTCTTCTCTGTATTAACCATTCCTAGGTCCCTTAGCCAATCCTCACATGGCATCAGAACCATGACAGGGGGCTTTGCAGCTCTTGGTCCTCTGCCAGCTTCCAAGTGATAAATAGACAAACAAACTGAATTTTCTCCAGGTGATGGAATTACTTGTTAAGACTTTCTGTGGCTTAGATTTGTTTCCTTATGATCCCGTTTGTTTTCCTCCGTACTTTCTATCCTGTCAGATTCTCTCCAAAAATATGACATCCATAACTGAATATAATATCCAAATGTGCTCTGACCAAGGCAGAGCGCATTGGGACTATCACTTCCATACATTAGCTCCTTTACTTCTATTAAGGGTGGAAAGGAAGAAGAAAGGGATAAGCATCTACTAAGCCATATTACTATGTGTCAGGTTTTACAGATATTATCTCATTTAATCCTTACAACAACCTTTCAAGGTAGGTTCTATTATCACCCCCATTTTATAGTTGAGGAAATTGAAAGAGGTTAAATAACTTGTCCAATTTCACACAGCTACTAAGTGTTTGAGGTCATATTTGAACTCAGGTCTTCTTGATGCTCTATCCACTGCACCACCTGTATAACCTTGTTAATAGTGCCTGATTCTGAACTAGCCTTCATACTTATTACAACTACTAGGGACAATTAGATCATCAGACATGCCCTTGTTCAGACTCCAGGAAACAGGATTCACTCATAGGATTGAGGGGGTTCTACCTGGAAGTCTCTGTAATGGGGAGAGCCAGAATCCATGTCCTTGTTGTTATTGGGGTTTGAGGGGTTTGTTTTGTTTTTCTCTGTCCTGTTTTTCTCTGGCTTTCCCCATTATTTGTTTTTTAATCAGTCTCTTTCATATTGTGAGAAATGAGAGACTAGATATTCCTATCACACATTATTGTTTCTGTGGATTTTTTTTTCTTCCCCTCCCATCTCTGTAATTTCCCCATCCCCAGATGAGGGTGATAAGTGTTTGAGATGCATAACTGTGTCTCGTTTCAGTGCCTAATAGAAGATGGAGAATGAGCTGAGGCACCTTTCTGCTCAGTAAATTTGTAATTACAGGCTTTCTCGTCTCGCCTCTTCGGCAACTAGAGAAATGTAGATTGGTTTGTTGAGTTTTGTGTGTTTGCAGTGAGAGTGGGGAGTGGGGAAAGCATCTTTCCAGAAGAACAGCGACAGATTGTGTCATGGCTTATAGAGTTTTCACATGTAGAAGGATGGATGAACCAGGTCCTGACCTTGTATAGATCAGTACTGTGTTTTAAATTCAGTCCAATTGTAATCTTTCTTGATGGTGGAGATGTTCTGATGGCCGATTTGGTCTGAATGCAAAAGGATGTCCCAAAGAATATATTTTTTTCCTTACAAAGTATGACAGTGGATAGGACATTGGGCTTGGAGGCATAAAGAACTGTGTTCAAATCTAATCTTACTTACTGTGTGACCCTCAAGCAATTCACTTCCCATCTCTAAACTATCTACAAAATGAAAAGATTGGCGTAGGATTTGATATCCTCAAAACTCTAAATCTATGATTTTATAAGCTACTTAACTATCTTATAATTTTCTTGATTTCAGTTTTCTTACCTGTTAAAATGAAGGGATTGGTCTGTATGGCCCTCTAAGGGACCTTTCAGCATCCTCTATATGTTCCTATGGTAATCAGAGATTTGATGTGGTGTTGGAGTCAGGTAGGAAGGGAGATGATTAAAGAGTGGCCCAATTGAGGGGAAAAAAAGACCTGGATGAAGAGGTAGGAAAACTAGGTCCTAATCCTGTCTCTGCTGTGGGACAGTGGGAAAATCAGGACTTCAGCTTCCTGATCCATATAATGAGGAGGAGACTGAGTAAGAACATGATGGTCTCTTTCAGCTCTAAAAATTTTTTAGAGGTGAACTGAAAATCTTTCTACTTGCATAGAGTGAATGTGAATGGACCATCTTAAGTCCTTTATTTCTTCAACTAAACAGATCTTTTGGGTTTCCCAATCCTTTCTTTTCCTTTCACTTCAATCATGTCCATGAGAGGCAGGATGACATGGTGGTTAGAATATTGGACTCAGTCAGGAAGACCTCAGTTTAATTCCCACTCATGAGCTTTCCTATTTGTATGACTTTGGGCAAGAATCTTAATTTCTCTGATTGTCTCCTGAAATGTAAAATGATGGAGTTGGAGAAAATGACTTCCAAGATACCCTCTTCCATCCCAGTGTTAGATCTATGATCCCATATATCTAGTGGAGATGGCAGGTAAGAGAAGGTTGGAGTATTTCATTTGTAGTGATAACTCTGTAATCCTGAACTTTGAAGGATCCTTGGAATGGAAAAGCATTTATTAATTGCTTACTATATACCAGGTATAGGACTTAAGTGTTGGAAATACAAATAAAAAAGGGAGAAAATCTCTTCTCTTAAGAACTACCATTCTAATTTGGGGAGATAACAAATAGAAGTGGATTCTGCTGTAAGGCTGATGGCAAGGTCCAGGAATCCTTAGGGGGTAGGAACAGGATATATGACAATTGGTATAAGTGGCCAAATATCCTTTGGATTTGTGCCCTGAGCAATAGAATGTCTTTCTGTCTTTCCCTCTCTCTGTCTCTGTCTCTATCTCTCTATCTCTCTCTCTTTTTCTCTCTCTGTCTCTCCATCTGTCTCTCTGTCTCTGTGTGTGTCTCTGTCTCTCTGTCTCATTCTTTTTCTCATTGTTTCAAGAAGTTACTCTCAGTTCCCTCATTATCTGATCCTAGTGAGAGAATAGCAAGGTAATAGAGCATTTCTGATCATTCCTTTCCTTCCTCTTCTTCCATTAAGATCCTGTGGGGAAGCTTAGATTTTGATTGTTTATTTCTTTCAACCTAGGTAATATCCTCATAGTGGGTCAGTAATATTGAGTTTATGTGTGAAGGCGAGGGAATCTATGAAAAAAGTTCAAAACTGCAGAAGCCTCACTCAGGCAGTGCTGAAATGGTACTGATGGCAGGTCTCTTCTGCCCCTCTTCCCCTGAAGTGCCTTCATGATAATATTTCTGTGCAATTATGTTCCCCCACAGGCTTAGCTTTCCTAGAGATATTCCGGGCACCAGTAGAATTTGTGTTTCTGGTCATGAATCTTTTGGGTTTTTATTAATCAGAAGAGGGCCTCCCCATTCTCTCTTAAACCAGGAATTAAGTTATGAGTCCAAGTTCCAAGATAGTAGCTACATCTCCTTCATATCCAGTGGGAGGATGATTGTAGGATCATGGATTTTGAAATGGGGAGAATTTTAGTGGCTTTCTAGTCCAATTCCTTCCTTTTATATATGAGAAAACTGAGGCAGATAGACTGATATGCCCAAATTATATAAGCAGTGTCAACATTTCTGATTCTGGAATCAGTATATTTTCTACTATATGGTGAATGTCAAGAAAAAAAAATAGTGGAAATACAGATGAAAAAAGTGGAATAGTCTCTTCCCTCAAAGAGCTATCATTTTAATTGGAGGAGACATTTCCCTAGTTCATTCCATTCCAAGGATCCCTCAAAGCATGTAATTCTATCACAAATGAAATAGCCTAATCTTCCTCCACTCCCAGTCTCAACTAGATAACATAGGATCACGGATTTATCACTGGAAGGATTTATCATTGGAAGCCATCTTATCCAATTCCCTCATTTTACAGATGAGATTCTTATCTAGGATTACACAAGTAGTAAACAACAGGGCTGGAAATTAACCCCAAGTAACCACCATGCCATCCTGCCTCTCATGGATATGATTGAAATGAGAACAGGAGAAGGGATTAGGAAAACTAGCAGATCTATTCACTTGAAGAAATATGGAGTTGGGGTAGTTTGTTCAAAAACCATACTGTTCTCTTCAAGTGATCCCAATTCCTGTCTTCAGAATTCCTTAGGGAGATGTCTTTCCTTCCCAACAAAGCAGCAGTCTCTGCTGACTTCTATTTAGATAGTTTAGCATATAGAATCATAGGTTTTATAGCTAGAAGGAACCTAAGTACTAATACAGCCTCATCTTTTTATTTTATACATGAGGAAACTGAGACTTTGAGAAGAAAGGAATGAGGAAAAGGGGGAAAGAGGGGAAAGGAAAAAAAAGGAGAGGGGAAATAAGTATTTATTAAGCACTTACTATGTGCTGAGCACTGTGCTAAGCACTTTAAAAATATTATTTCATTTGATCTTCACAACAACCCTGGGAGATAGGTGCTATCCCCATTTTATCCCCATTTTATAGTTGGCTAAAGTAAAGTGACTTGTTTGGGGTCATCCAGCTACTAAGTATCTGAGGCTAGATTTGAACTCAGATTTTCTTGACTCTAGTCTGTCTCCACAACTTGACTGCCTCTGGCTTCCCTTCTAAAAGGAAAGTGGCCTTTTAGGATTTCTAACATTGATCATACAGTAGAAAAGGTGTTGGTTTCAGAATGAGAAGAGCTGACATTGCTTATATAGTAAGTGAAGGAGCCAGCATTTGAACTCAGGATCCCTGATTTCAAATCTAAGATTATTTCTGCCATGCTGTATTGCCTCTAGTGCTGTGAATTCATATTTATTGATGAAACTGGAAGAGGAAGGAAACACTGCTATTTACAAGTCCTGAAGTCCTATTCATTTGTGTAACAAGATCTGCACAACTCTTCTTTGGCTGAGGTTGTTGCTTCTGGATGATATTATCTTTTTTATTTTAAAGCCTTTCAGCTTCTGCTCATTTGTAATTGCAGCAGTCCAGCTGTCTGCACTGCCTCTTATTAGCATTTCCTCCTGGTGCCTGAGGCTCCCCTTCCCCCCACAAGTTTTAGGGGAAATTCCACAGAATTGGGATATTTCCCTGATTCCCCCCCACCCCATCCCTTAGCAGTTTCTGCCCTGAATTTACATAAATTGGAAGCTAGAGAAACAGATCTTCCTGGAAACTGGCAGAAAGCATCTTGAAAGGACATGAATTGGGTCATTAGAACTGAAAGTTTTCCTGCAGAGGGTGTTATTTATTTATTTACTCCACTACTTCTTAAGGCATTCCCCCCCCCTCCTCTTTTTAATGAAAACCTCTCTGAGGAGGCCCTACAATGGTACACAGCCAAGAACTGCCTTGTTATGATGACATTAGGGCTTGAAGCTGGGCAGCCTACCCAGAGGACTTTGTTTGCTTGCTGCTATAGTTGAGAGGGTTTGGGGATTTGGATTTCTAATTTAGCTCTTATTGGCTGGTCAGAGGAGGGTGGAGAGGGGGAAAAAGGATGCTAGAATAGGCTATATGTGTGTGGATATGAATGAAAATACATTCATTCTTGCAGCAATTAAATGCCTTCTGTCCACCAATCCATAGTCAGTTATTATACACTTTCTGTGTACTAAGCAAAGAAAAAGCAAAAAATAATTCTTGCCTCCAACATATAAATAACCAGCTCTTGTTGTTTAGTCATTTTCAGTCATGTCTGACTCTTTGTGAACCCATTTGAAAATTTCTTATCAAAGATATTGGAGTAGTTTGCCATTTCCTTCTCCAACTCATTTTACAGATGAAGAAACTGAGGCAAAAGTGGTTAAGTGACTTGCCCAGCCTTACACAGCTAGTATCTAAGGCTGGATTTGAACTCGGGAAGATGGTTCTTCCAGACTCCTGGTGCTTTATGCATTATAGTGTCTCTGAGCTGCCCCAAGTAATTAATTACCTAAAAATGAATAGAAGGAAAAATCTTAGAAGGAACATAACTTGTATTAAGGTTAATTGGGAAGGGCCTTCTGCAGAAGTTGACATTTGAGCTATATTTGAAGGAAGTTGGGGATTGTAAGAATTGGAAGAAGAGGGAAGAGTCCTCCAAGGCTTGCAGAAACCACAGGTCCAAAGGCAATAAAATTTGATGGTTCAAGGGTGATCAATAGAGCCCCATGGTTGAAATTGGGAGAGATGGACAGATATTTAGGATGTGCCATATACATACATGGTCTAGGGGATATCAGATTAGGTTTGCAGTCGGGAAGAGTTGGACTTGGTCTATCTCTGTGAGAGTTTGGGCAAAATAATTTAACTTTTATATGTTCCAATTTGCTTAAAGAGATTTAACTATCAAGTTGTAGTTTGAATGCATGGGCCCTTTCTCTGCCTCCCCCTCCCCCTTCTTTCTCCCCTTCTATCTCTGTATGATGGAGACAAACAGACGTACCTCTTTCTGTCTCCTAATCTCCATTTCTTTGTGGCTTCCTCTCCCTGTCTCTTTCCTATCTTGAAGAAACAAATTCTCCATGTACTTACATGGAAGATACACATAGACAGAAACTAGCTCACCCACAGCAATATCTAGAGAGAGGAAGCAACTTCTAAAGACCAGCATACAGAAGATGCTTAATACATGTTGTAAGCATATATTAATACAGCTTAATACATGTTGGTTGAACTGAATTGTTCCATCAATAACGTGATAGTCTGGGAGCCAAGAAGTAGAGTTTGAATTTCTAGTTTTTGCAGCAAATGTCTTCTTCTCTCTATAGCTCTGGATTCAGTTTCTTGTGATCTCCAATATCTCTCAACCCTGGGTCCCTGTTGATGTGGCTACCCACTTGTGGTGGGAGTTGAGTCAGCCAGATTCTAGTCAGAGAGGAAATAACAGAAAAAAACACTGGCTTTCCCAGATCTGGCTTCTATCCTCCTCATGGACCCTTCATTAGCTGTGTGGTCTTAGGCAAGTCACTGTATTTTTTTCAAATTGAGTTTCCTCTTCTGGAAATTGCACATAGTTCAGCTTGACTTGCTTGACTCCACAAGTCATTGTGAGATATCAAATAAAGTAATGCATGAAATTGGGTATTTTGTTATCATAAAATGCCATGTAAGTGCAAGATGTGTCTGTTGCTAACAATAATAGCTAGCAAGGATAATAGTAAATTTTACAAAACACTATAGATATGAACTCATTTGATCCCCAGGACAATTCTGGGAGGTAGGTACTATTTTTACAGTTGAGGAAATGGAAGAAAAAAAGAGTTTTAGTGACTAGCTCAGCTACCTAGTTATTAAGTGTCTGAGGCCAGATTTGAATTCAGGTCTTTCTGAGTCTAAGTGGAGGGTTTCTTTCACCTAGTTGTCTCGTTATTAACACACTCATCTAAAAGGTTCTGCTTCCCTGTGTGCTAAATGCCCTGAGAACCCTTAATAATAGGCCCTAGAGTAGATTCCAACTCTGGTTTTTCCCATCCTCATTTGTTGTTTTTTTCCCTCCTACTTACAGGGGAAGACCCATCCTGGGTCCCGCTCCTTTGAAGTGTCTCTTGGTGCGTGACTATTCCTGTGGCCAAGAGGACTCATTTCTGAGATGAAGGCCATGCCTTGGAACTGGACTTGTCTGCTCTCCCACCTCCTGCTGCTGGGGATGGGGTCTGCAGCCCTTCTCTCCCGACAGCCCCCATCCTCAGCCCAGAAGCGATCTTTTCTCACATTCACCGCAGAGCCCACCGAGGGCTTCAACCACCTCGTGGTGGATGAGAGAACAGGGCATATCTACCTAGGGGCCGTCAATCGTATCTATAAATTGTCCAGCGACTTGAAGGTCCTGGTGACCCACCAGACAGGGCCCGATGAGGATAACCCCAAGTGTTATCCGCCCCGAATTGTCCAGACCTGCAACGAACCTCTCACCACCACCAATAATGTCAACAAAATGCTGCTTATTGACTACAAAGAGAACCGGTTGATTGCTTGCGGGAGTCTCTACCAGGGTATTTGTAAGCTCCTCAGGCTGGAGGACCTCTTCAAGCTGGGAGAGCCCTTTCACAAGAAGGAACACTACCTGTCTGGGGTAAACGAAAGCGGCTCCGTCTTTGGAGTCATCGTCTCCTACAACAACCTGGACGACAAGCTGTTCATCGCCACTGCCGTGGATGGGAAGCCAGAGTACTTCCCTACTATCTCCAGCCGTAAATTGACCAAGAATTCCGAAGCTGACGGGATGTTCGCTTATGTCTTCCACGATGAGTTTGTGGCCTCCATGATTAAGATACCTTCCGACACCTTCACTATCATTCCTGATTTTGACATCTATTATGTCTATGGATTCAGCAGCGGCAACTTTGTTTATTTTCTGACCCTCCAGCCAGAAATGATGTCCCCTCCAGGTTCCACCACCAAGGAGCAAGTGTATACTTCCAAGCTGGTGAGGCTGTGTAAGGAGGACACGGCCTTCAACTCCTACGTGGAGGTGCCCATCGGCTGCGAGCGCAACGGGGTGGAGTATCGCCTGCTGCAGGCCGCCTACCTGTCCAAGGCCGGGGCCTTCCTGGCCCGCACCCTGGGGGTTCGCTCCGACGATGACATCCTTTTTACTGTGTTCTCCAAGGGTCAGAAGCGGAAAATGAAGTCCCTGGATGAATCTGCCCTCTGCATCTTTGTCCTGAAGCAGATTAATGATCGCATCAAGGAGAGGTTGCAGTCCTGTTACAGGGGGGAGGGCACTCTGGATCTCGCCTGGCTCAAAGTGAAGGATATCCCCTGTAGCAGTGCGGTGAGTCAGGGCCGGCCTTCAGAAAATCTGACTGCAGACCAGTGGGACACTAGCAGCGGGGAGTCCTAGTAATCATTTCTCTAGTGGCTTTCAAGTCTCCCATTGCTCAGAAATCCTTTTTTTCCCCCCTATTCTTCTTTGAATTGATAAAATATTTATTGATAATCTTCTCTTTCTATTATTTTCACAAACTACTTTATGAAGTAGATAGGGCAATATTACTGTTCTCAATTTATAACTTCAGGGAACCAAGAGTGAGTGTTTGCATTTCTTTAAGCCTTAGTTTTCCTTTTTGTAGGATTGAGAACAGGATTCTAAAAAAAAGTAAAATGACTTATCCCACATCATCTAGAATGGAAACCCCAGTATTGTGTTTTTTCCAGTACATTACACTGTCTCAGTATTTATACTTCCTTTTATCCCTAACAGCAACAGATTTTGATTACATTTTATTTTAGTTGTCCATGTACAATAATAAAAATATAGCATTTATATAGCTTTTACAAAGTACATTGCAAGTATTATCTCGTTTGATAATCACAACAGCCTTGGAAAGGTCATGAAAAGCCATTTTACAGATGAGAAATTATATGACTTGTTCAGAGTCACACACAGTAAGTATGTAAGGATGGATTCAAGTTCAGGTCCTGACTCCAGGTCCAATGCTCTATTCACTCTACCACCTAGTTGTGTATTGTTTCCTCTTCCCCTAGTAGAATAAAGCTCTTTGTGGGCAAGAAATATTTCCCATTTTTTCTTTGTATCCCCAGTACTTGGTACATAGCAGGTGCTTGATGATGATTGTTGATTTAAATGATTAAATATGAGAAATTGCTGCTAAGAGGGGAGAATCTTATTGAAAAAATATCCACATGTTTGGTTCCATGCTGGATACTACAGAAAGAGTAGATAATATGCTAAGCTGTATTACTTACAGTAATAGAAAGACATACTTGTCTAGTTTATCATCTTAGTTGGTAAGGTGGTATGGTGTAATAAATAGGGCACCGGACTTGGAATCAGGGAGGCTTGAGTTAAAATCCAACTTGAGATATTGATTAGCAGCATGAGTCCGGACAAATTACATGCACTTTCTTGAGCTCACTTTTCTCATCTGTAAAATGAAAGGGTTGGACTCCTAAGTACTTTCTACATTTCTACATTAAATTTTTTTAGGCTTAGTTGTTTGTGTATGCCTGAAAATATGAAAATGTTGTCAAAATATAAATACAATAAGATGCTTTTTTTGGAAATTTAGCATGAAGGATTCAGTGGGTGAATGAGTACATTAAGTCTTAAATCTGGAATTTTGGGATACTTTATCCTTTCTTCTTTGGTTATGCTGATTGAATTCCAGCTTCAGAGAAGGCAGTCTGTGAGATAGTTTTTTCAGAGTTGAGGAGACTGTGGCTTGAGCGTAGTTTTGGTGCTTGGGGAAAACAGCAAAAAATATGACTGCAGATCAACCGTGTAACTCATAATGTTTAAAAAGATACAGGAAAGAAATTAAGACAAATTCTCTTGAATGGTAGGTAGTGGATATCTCAGGACACTGACTTCTTTTGAGTTAGACTTTATGGAGTTGCCCTTGATGGGGTTGACTCAGAAACCACTGCATACCTTAAGGTTACAAGGCAGGTTGCCTTTCTAGGAAGGAGCTGTGTTGGACAGGACCAGAAAAATACTTTCTTGGGATGTGATCACAGGGTAAAGGAAGATAAATCTTGAAGATCCCTAATTTAACCAATTCTTCCTAAGTTTTCATATCTTTCAACATTTGTATATGTCTGCAGATATGAAAATGTTGTCAAAATGTAAACACAATAGAATGTAATATTGTATAATATATTTTTTAAAACACCACTTAACGTTTTTGGCCTCCTCTAAATTTTGATGCTTTAGAGAAAAGTACCAGTTACCTTGCCCTAGGAATGACTCTGTATGGTTTATTCCCAGATGGATGCAGTAAAGTCTAGGTGCTCAGAGTAGCACATTGTCATAAATATATTTAATTTAATACTTAAAGGATATGTGATTTCATAGGTGTGATACTCAATTTATAAAGATTATAAATTCCTCTATATCTTTAATCATTGGTTTCATGAGTTGCTGGGGTTATGATAACCCTTCATTGGATATAGTGAGTGATGATTCTCTCACCTAATTATTGAGGCTGATTCTCTGACCTTACCTACACAATAATATATTGGGAGATGTAGAGATGGAGGTGGGAGTTAGAGAGGAAGGAGAGCAGAGCTTAGATGGTGATGATGGTAAATTCAGGTTGTAGTCATTCAACAAGCATTTATTATACTACTATTGTGGACTCTACTCAAACATTCCCCTTTTTCAGGGGGATTTTCCCTGGCCCCTACCCAGTCACTTGAGTCTTTACTCTCTAAAATTACCTTCTATCTTGTATGTACCTATTTATCATATGTATGTTATATGTATATTATATATATACATATATATGTCTATGTGTACATATATACATATGCATGTGTATATATGCATGCATGTATATATTGTATATGTATGCATATATGTACATATATGTATATATGTATGTGTACACATATATATGTATGTATATATGTATATGTATATATGTATGTGTATATATGTATATATGTATGTGTGTATATGTGTGTATATATATATATATATATATATATATATATATATATATATATATATATATATATATATATATATATATATATATATATGTTGTTTGTTTCCCCGTTGGGATGTATTCTCCTTGAGATCATTTTTGTGTGTTTTTTGGTTTTCTTTGTATCTTGGTACTTAGTGAATGACCGGTACATTGTAAGCAACTAATAAATGCATGTTGACTGTATCAGATAACAGAATACATGCTTCAAGAATATTAAGTTCTGTAAGGGGAGATATTATGTCTATGTAAAAGTACATACAAAATGAATACAAGGTTATTTTAGGAAGCTTGGGAACAACTTGGATTAGAAAATGCCTTCTGGTAAGGATGGTGTTTGAGGTAAACTCAAACTGAACTTGAGGTGAACTTGAGCTGAAGGAAACTTAAGAGACAGGGGCAAAGAGGGAAGGCATCCCAGACTTAGGATGACAATCTGTACATGCAAAAGTGTGGAAGTGGGAGATGTAATATGTATGAGATGAACATTCTCAATGCATGAAAGGGAGTAATGTATTTCATAAGGTTATAATGATAGATTGGAACCAGGCTGTGAAGGTTTCATAATCTGAACGATTTTCTTAGATGAGCATGGTCCTGGACCATGTTTAGACTCTCAGTTTGTTTTCCCAGCTCCAGCTGTTGACTGTGTATTTATGAATAAACAGGTTTATAGAATGTGTGTACATATCTGCTAGTGCATCCTCAATCTCTATGTAAGTAACTGTCTAGGAATTGACATTTGTGTCTTGCAATTTCTTTGGTAACACCAGATTTTTGTGAGATCTTGAGGACATAGAAGTGCCAAAGGGCGTTTGGAGACTGCTTTCCATCAAAAATTCAGTAGGAGAGGCTTTTAAAATAATGAGCAATAGAAGCAAGAGTGGCTCCCTGGGTCACACAAGTGAACTCCTATTGTGCACGTGGCAGAGGGGTAAGGTGTTGCTATGTCCTTTCTGCCATAGAAAAAGTGAACTTAAATGTATTGAGGGTATCTGTGTAGTATAATGAATAGTGTTGAATTTGGAGACAGGAATCTCCAAGTTCAAATCTGACCTCAGGTACTTACTAGCTATCTACTATGGGCATGTCTGTTTGTCTTAGTTTCCTCAACTATAAAATAGGGATAAAAATAGTACAGCTTGTTGTGAGGATTAGATGAGATTATAATTATAAAGAATTCCTTCCTCCCTTCCTCCCTTCCTCCCTTCCTCCCTTCCTCCCTCCCTTCCTTCCTTCCTTCCTTCCTTCCTTCCTTCCTTCCTTCCTTCCTTCCTTCCTTCCTTCTTTCCTTCCTTTCTTTTTTTTCCTTCCTTCCTTCCTTTCCTTCCTTCCTTCCTTTCTCTCTTCCTTCCTTCCTTCCTTTCTCTCTTCCTTCCTTCCTTCCTTCCTTCCTTCCTTCCTTCCTTCCTTCCTTCCTTCCTTCCTTCCTTCCTTCCTTCCTTCCTTCCCCTCCTTTCCTTCCTTCTTTCCTTCCTTTCTTCTTCCCATTTTTCTTCCCTTCCCTTACTTTCAGTGTGCTGGAAATTTTCATAAAATAATCAGGGAAACAGGACTGACTGATGTCAGGACTGGACTTATTGGAGCCAGATAAGAAGGTTTTGATTTTTCTTTTGCCCTTAATTAGCCCTTTCAAGTTTGAGGCAAGTTTGGCGGCTAAGGCAAGAAGGAAGTCAGTGGAAACCTCATACAGGACTGGAGCTGTCTCTTGTGCCAGGCTTAGATGCATGGTATCAGTTCCCTTTGATTTGATTGATACCCAGTTTACTTTCATTAGATGTTCTGGCTGTAATTTACCTGTGCTCAGTTCAGACCACATAGGTACCAAATAAGCATAATAGGATCACACAATTGAGGTGTATTAAGGATAAAAGTTTCCCTCCTTTGCTATTTCAAGTCAGGGGGACTGCAATTTCCTCAAGGGCTGAGGTATGGAAGGAGACTCTCACTGATAATCTCTGTCCTGAAACTACTATCTCCTAAAGAAAGCAAGAGGAAGGCAGATAAAAGACTAGAACATTTACCTTCAATATTTCAGTAAGACAAGGGTCATCTCTGGCATTTAATGCTGTGGCTTTGTCTAGAGATGGTTACTAAGAAGATAAAATCAGCTATCATTTATTTGTTTATTTATTCATTCATTTATTTATTCATCTATCTATCTCTCTATGTTGATTCTTCCTGCTTTGAGTTAACTTGACATTTCATACCATGATGCACTTTCAAGAAAGAATTTAGCTTGACCACACCCTGCCCTTTCCCTGCTCTAAATTCATCTCACCTTAAAACCAGGAGAGTGGGCGAGCTGCCCATTAACTCTGGTTGGCAGTGGGAAAGTGGTTATGAGCTGTAGGCTGCTGAATAGGTCCTGTTATCACCTCTGGTTCTATCGAGCAGGAAGACAGGGCTGGTCTAAAATACCCCTGGGGTTTCCCCCAGTACAGTTAAAGGTCTGTTCAAGTAGAAGTTCAAGTAGAAGAAGGAGGAGGTGGAGCTTGCCATCCTGGGGGACCCTAGAGGGCATTAATGGTCTTTTAAAAAATCCTAAATGAATTGTGGTAGGTTAGCTCTGCTCCCATCAGACATAATGGCTAGCTGGCCAGCGAGGAGAGACCATCTCCTGGGACCGTGTGGTGTATTTCTGCTGCTATAAAAATGGATCTTGCAAATGTGAATGGCAGGATGGATATAGGGTCTAGTGCTTGGAGAAGAACATAAGGTGAACAATGGGTATGAGGGAAAGAGGAAGCTATCTGATTTCATAGTCCTGTGCATTCCTTTTCTGATGCCTTCCCCACCACCTCATCAAAGAAGGGGAGGCGCCCCAGAACAGGCAGGTCAGTGTTTATGAATTCTTTTTGAGAGGACCAGGGGAAGTAGGAGAGAGGCAGTATTACATAACTGGATTCAGGCATCAGAACCACTTGTCTTGGGACAGAAGTAGAGCCCCAGAGAGATTGACGTTGAGAGAAGTAGAGGGAGAAAGAGGGAGAGGAAGAGGAGGAGGAAGGGAGAGAGAAAAGGGGGAAAGGAGAGAGAGAGTGTGAGAGAAAGAAAGAGAGAGGGCAAGGGAGAAAGGGAGGGAGAGAGAGAAGGAGAGAGCGACAGAGACACACACAGAGACAGAGGGGGAGAAGGAGAGAGAGGGAGAGAGACAGAGACACAGATATACAGAGACAGACAGACAGACAAAAACAGACATACAGAGACAGATAAAGACAGAGAAAAAGAGAGAGAGGGAGGAGGGAGGGAAAAAGGCAGGGAGGAAGTCAGTTTTGGGGATCAGGTATGGGGGTGGAGACCATTTTTAATGTCCCTGTTCCATTCTTTCCATTCATTCATTCTTTCAGGATGCCCTGCCCCCACATCTAGCAAGTGAAGAGAGATATCCCAGAGAAACCCCAAGAGATTAGTGACTGTAAATTATTCTTATTCTCTCAGAAGGAGAGGAGTAGAAAGGTGTAGTTTTAAAGCACTGGAGTTTGTTATCCAAGCCGTTTGTCTTGGGAACCAGGGGACCTAAGGAAAAAACAAATAAAACCAACACAACATCCCAAGCTGACTTCATTAATGATAATTCGGAATGCTTAATGATATAATTATTTAATTTCTATTCCTGAGAGGGGCTTTTGGTTGTGTTTCTGAGATCCCCTTCAGGTCTAAGTCTGTGATCCTTGAGGATATCTGCTTCCCCTGCCCCCCAACCCCATCTGGACCTGTCTGCTCTCTCCTCAGCTGCACATCCCAAGATGCCTCTTGGGTTAGTGATGCTGCTGCTCTAAATGGGCTACAGAGAATTCAGGTCAATACTGGGACCCCTGAGATGAGGGGGCAGCATTCTGACACCTGAAAGCCTCCTAGTACCATGTTCCTGACTCCTGGAAGACTCTGGAGCCCTCAGCAGGCCAGAATAATGGGTCTTAACATGCCCAATCTTTCACTCTCATGTAGCTACCCTGTTTCCTCATCAAGGCTGGGAGTGACCTGGGATGTTCTTCTGCAATGGAAAAATAGTCAGGAGACCAAGAGCTCTCTTTGACCCATTTTTTCAATTCTGCTTTCCGGAGCTACATGTCCTGTCACACCTTTTCATCAATGATCTCAGTCTTCTTATTCAATTCAACTAATTTAACAAGCTTACACACCTATGATGTGCCGGGCTCTGTTATTTCTCAGAACTCCTGGATGAGGACATTCTTTCCACCAGTGCAGATCTGCACCCCTTCTGGGCTGCCTTCCAAAGGCCTTGAGATCCCTTTCTATTTAGTGAGTTGTCTTTAGTGCTGAAAAGTGGCCTAGCCCAGGGTCACAAGGCAGCCTGCTTCAAAAGCTGGCTTATGCACTGGTCTTCCTGGCTCTGAGGTCAGCTCTCCGTCCTCTTCACCAGGAACTGAGGACAGAGGGACAAAAATGAAGCAGACCCTCCCTCCAAAACTTACAGTCTATTGGGAGAAAAAGACAAGTGAGAGAGGGAGGAAGGGAATAAGCATTTATTTAGCACCTACTATATAGCACAGGCAGTTTGCTAAAGACTTTATAAATATCTCATTTCACTCATTTCATTTTCATGCCAATCCTGGGAGATGGTGCTATTATTAATGCTACATTACAGTTGAGTAAACTGAGATTAAATGAATTGCCTAGGGTATACAGTTAGAATATATCTGAGGCTACATTTGAACTCAGGACTTCCTGACCTTAGTTTCCACCTAGCCACCAACACTTTTGCCTTTATTATATACCCTGAAACTAGAACAAAGCCTGGCATATGGTTGGATATTAATAAAGATTTATGGATTATTGGTGTCCTATTTGCCCCGTTCTTCATACCCACTCCATCCTCTCCAGCTAGTAGCAGCGCTGAGAACATGAAAATTTAGAATGAGCCAAAAGCCATCTAAGATGAAAGACTTTTCTTATTTTATCTTATATCCTGGAGGGATCCTTTGTCTTCCTTTCTCTTGAAAGCCGAATCCTAACTAATTTGGAACTGTTTGCTGTTGTGATTGAGTTTAGTAATATTAACAACAGCCAGCATTTACATGGCACTTTGGGGTTCATAAGATATTTTTGCACATTTTGTCTATATCCTCACAACAGTCCTGGCTATTATTCCCATTTTACAGATGGGTAAAGTAGAGTAAGCAGAAGTCAAATGATTTGCTTAAAGTGACACAACTAGAGTCAGACTATCCACTGAGAGTGCAGTTGGAGGCCTTTGTGCTCCATGGATGCTACTGATTTGGAGCCTGGCATCCCGAGATCCGAATTATGAAGGAAAAAAGAACATTATGATGGAAGATGATGGGAGTGGCGTGATTGCCTGAGACGGGTGGGCTCCAGCATTGCAGGATCTTTCTGCTCTCTGGGAGCACTGATCCTCCTGTTGCCTTCTCCAATTAGCAACTGGTATTTCTCTTGTCCTACGGCTAGTTAACTGCTACCTCCCGCTCCCCTAATCCCCATGATTCACAGTTGTTTATATGCCTCCGGGTAAACTCCTTTCCCTTTCAACCTTTCCCTGAACTTTAATCCTAGTTCAGCCCAGTCCTCCCCAACATGGTCCCGAGACTCCTGTGCCCTCCACCCTTTGCAAATTCTGCTCTATCATTAACAAACTCCCTTTCTTCCAGGGGCTTATGTTCTCACATTCGTTTCCATTTCCTGGGTCTCTCAGAAACCTGACACGCTAGATCAGGCCTTCTCAAACTTCTTCCACTTGAGACCCCATTCCGGCCAAGAAATTTTTACCCATAAATTTACAAAATAGGTATACAAACCAGACATTTATTGATAATAAATCACAAGGAAATTTATTTTTAAAACAATTTTTTCATGTATGTATAATTTTGCCATTCATTAAAGAAAAAGCAAATTTGCATACTAATGAGATAGATGTAGTTATTTATCTTTACATAAAGAATTAAATCTTGGCTGGCTGTTTGATACCTTTTACTGTTGCCAAACTTTTTTCCAGTCCTACTTTCAGTTACATGACTCCACATGAGGTGGCTACCCATAATTTAAGAAGCTTTTTTCTAGAAGATGCTTTATCTTTAGCAGTCAGTGGAAATAGTGCTGGCCAGAGGGTTTTTTATATTTCTGAGCCAGGGCAAGTCACTTTAGGTCTTAAGCTTTAGTTTTTCCACCTGTAAAATGGGAGTGATAGTACTTTCAATTCAATTCTGTAAGCATTTATTAAACTCCTAGCATATATAAGGTACCAGAAGAGGTCTTGTGGATACAAATGCAAGAGCACAACAGCTGTAGCTACCATCAATGGCTTACATTCTCTTGCTGTTGTCCAGTTGTTTCCTACCTTTGTGGCCCCATTTTTAACTTGGCAAAAATGCTGGAATGGTTTGCTCCATTTCCTTCTTACAGATGAAAAATCTGAGACAAAGAGGATTAAGTAACTTGCTCAGAGTCACACACTGAGTGTCTGAGGTCCTCCTGATTCTAGGGCTGGTGTTCTGCCCACTGCACTGCCAAGCTGCTTGTATAACAGATAAGTTAAATGGGGTGAATACTCCTAGCAGGGGCAGCACACACGAGACTGTGGCTCAGGTGTATGAGTGCTTCATGGTTCTCACCTCATGGAGATGTGTACACAGACCCATTCCCACATGCACGTGTATCTGTAGAGACATTCATCACCACCGATGCTTTCTGTTTTATTCTCTGTCTGTCTCTTTCTCTGTCTGTCTGTCTGTCTGTCTGTCTGTCTGTCTGTCTCTCTCTCTCTCTCTCTCTCTCTCTCTCTCTCTCTCTCTCTCTCTCTCTTCTCTCTGTCTCTGTCTCTGTCGCTATCTCTTTCTCTTTGTCTCTGTCTCTGTCTCTCTCTCTGTCTCTACATCTCTCTTTGAATCCATGTGTCTGTCTCTTTCTCTCTGTCTCTCTTATCTCTTTGTCTCTGTCTCTCTGTCTCTCTCTGTCTCTCTTTCTCTCTCTCTCTCTCTCTCTCTCTCTCTCTCTCTCTCTCTCTCTCTCTCTCTCTCTCACACACACACACACACACACACACACACACACACACACACACACAAAATGGCATGATAGATAAGGAACTGGACCAGGAATCAGAAAGATCTGATTTTGCATTGGCTTCAGATACTAATTGAGCATCTCTCTTTCTAAAATGAGGATAATTGGTGGTGCAGTGGAGAGAACATTGAACCCTAAATTAGGAGGGCCTGAGTTCAAATTTAGCCTCAGACACTTATCACTTCCTAGCTATTTGACCCCAGGGCAAGTCACTGGACCCCGACTGCCTCACAAAATAAAGTGGAGATAATAATAGTATTAAATAAGATATTTGTAAAGTACTGTACAAGCTTTGAAGTGATACATAAAAGCTACAAAGATGAGGTAAAGTACCACATACCCAAGTGAATAGCCCAAGAAGAATAGAAAACCAAATTAAAGGATAATCTGTCTTCTTGTATCCTCAACTTTTATCTCCTTTTTAGCCCCAGAGATTCTTTAGGGGAGGTACTTGAGCCTTCAATCTAGACCACTGGGTCTCATTTTCATCACCAACTGCTGGGAAAATGTAAGCAGGGAATTTTTAGAATAATAGACTGTCAGAGCTGGAAAAGAGCCTTAGAGATTAGCTCATAGCAGCATAGAATTTGGAAGGGGCCTTCAGAGACATTTACTTCAATCCAGACATGAACAGAGACTAATTTTGATTTGGAAAGATGAAAAGAATTGTAGCTACAGAATTACTCAGTCCCACGTTAGAAGATACTAGAACAACAGCCACAATAATAGTACAGTCATCCCTTCCACAACACGACTTTCCATATCATGGTTCTGATGTATCATGAGTCATATAAAGAGTTAAATGGGAATTTGGGGGGACCTTTGTGGAAGCTATAAGCAACCCTTGAGCCTATGACCAAATACTTAACCCAAATTTACAGCAGAGTACTGTAAACTAGCCTATAAAAGCTTAAGAAAAAAATTCTTACTTCTCTGGTATGACGGAAAGGCCAAACAATTTTATACAGATCTTCTAGATGACAGGGGTACCATACCCCTAATCCCCCAAATCTGGAAAGGATACGCATAAGGAGAATTCTTCTACAACCTACACAAGAAGTAATTATTAAGCCTTTGCATGAAGACCTGCAATAACAGATGCAGCTCATTCCACTTTGGAATTGCTCTGATTGTTATCTAATTATATAGTCCAGCCCATTCATTTTACAAATGAACCTCAGATTTTCTCTCTCTGTTAAACTGGAGTGATAAAAGTCTTTTGGAATAATAGACTATCTTGGTAAAATGGTTTGATTGAAAAATCAATCAATCCATGAACCAGTATTTATTAATCATCTTTTAGTGTCAGATATTATGCTATGCAAAAAAAAAAGATACAAAGACAAAAATGAAACAGTCCTTGCCCTCTATAAACTTACATTCTCTCAGGGAAGATGGCACGTTCATAAAAAATATATGGAATAAATAAAAGGTAAATTTTTGGAGAGAAAGCACTAAGAGTTGGAGAGAAGTTAGAAAATATGTTAAAATTAGTGTTACTTCTTGATTTCAGATATTGATTGGCTGTGTGATCTGGAACAAGTCAATCTCTCTTTGTCTGCCTCAATTTCCTCATCTGCAAAAAAAAGAATAAGAATAATAGCACCTACTAGAAACTGGTATTTGATAAGCAGAATGTTGAAGGTAATAAGGAATTCTAAGATGTAGACATGAGATTGGCTTGAGGGCAGCCTTTGCAAAGGCATGGACATAGAAAATGTAGTGTCATGTGTGAAGAAAATGAGTTCAAATTCAGTCTTAGATTATGGGCTAATCATTTACCTTATGATTGCTTCAGTTTCCTCATTTGCAAAGTGGGATAATGGTATTACCTACTTCCTAGGATTATTATGAGCATCAAAATGAGTTAATATTTGTAAAGTGTTTTTCAGACATTAAAGTGCCATATAAATGTCATGATGATGATGATAACAATAATGATGAACACCAAAGAGACTAGTTTGGCCAGACTATAGAGTGTGGAAAGTGGAATAATGTATAATAAGGTTGGAATGGAAGGTTGGGGGCAACTTGTGAAGGGCTTTAAAAGCTGAAGGAAAGAGCTTAAATTTGGTTTTAGAGGAAAGGGGAATCATTAGAGATTATTGAATAGGGGATTGATATGGTCGGACCTGGTCTTTAGGAAGTCATATGGTAGATGTATCAGAGAAAGCTTTGAGGCAGGAAAACCGATTAAGAGTCTATAGTAATTGTGCTGGTGAGAGTTGATGAGGAGGGCTGATTGGTGAGAGTTTATTAGGAGAGTTGATTGGTGAGATTATTGGTGAGAGTTTATTATTATTATAGTTTATAGTACTTGGGTGGGTATAGCTAAGGGTATAGCTAAGTTTATTATTATAGTTTATAGTACTTGGGTGGGTATAGCTAAGGGATAAGATCCAAGAACTATTGTGGAGACAGAAGCAGATGATTGGTAACTGATTGGTGGGGAAGAGTAAGGAGTCAAAGCTTCCACTAAAGTCTTGAACCTGGATGACTGGAAGGATGGTAGCATCCTTAGAAATAAGGGAGTTTGGATATGCGAGTGGAACTATTCCTTTGGAAGGAAAATCAATAAATCTAATGTTACATTCATGTGAATACTTCACAGTTTTTAATGCACTGTCACATAAACTGTCTCAATTAATTCTCAATTCTGTGAAATAAGTGGAAGATTATTAATATTAGTAAAGTCACTATAAATTCACACTTGTAACACGCCCTGATTTATAACTCCCATCCTCCAACCACATCTGCTTCTAAAAGATCTTCATCATGCTTAAAGTTAGACCCATGTATAACATCCTAAATTTTGGAAAATTATTGGATTTGGAGTCAGGGATTGTGGGTTTAAATGAATACCTATGGGACCTCAGGCAAATAATTTTCCCCTATTGGGCTTCAATTTCCTGATCTACAGAAAAAGAGGAGTTAGTTTCTAAGGTCCATTCTATCTCTCACTCTATGGGCCTGTGATCCTTTTGTTTTCTCTCTTTGCATAATGCACATGTTATGGATGTTAAATTATGGTATTTTGAATGGGAGGCCATTTACTCCATTCAAATCAGAACTTACCTGCTTTTAACTTAGGCTAGCACTTAAAGTGAGGTAGAATGTAATGACAGAACACTAGTATAACAAGCATGTTTTTTTTCTCATTACTGTCATTATTGGACCGATAAAAGGGAACTACCAAGAAATCCCTTTTCTATTTATCCCCCAGTTTAAAAAATCATTTCCCTTCTAGCAAATTTGGTCCAATGGGCTACCTATGTAGATGAGGCAGGATTGAAAACAAGTTCACATTTTTCCCTGATTTCAGTCATTATCATGTCTCTGTCAGCGTTCTAAGACATAATGGTATATGTTCTGCTGATTTATCCAGCAAACTAGAGACATTACCCTGCCACACACAAACCCAAGGAGCAAGAGAAGAAGACACATGGCGGCAAGAGTGGGGCTAATAAAATTTATCCCTGCTAACGAGGGAATGACCTATGCCATAACTCAACCTGAGGAGCTGGGCCACTGCCTCCCAGCTCCGGCTAGAACACACAAACTTAATCATCGTGGCGTTCCCCGGCTTCAATTACAGTCCTGGTGGTGGCTGAGGTTTTATGCTATGAACTCTGGGAGAGAGAGTTGGAACTGAGGGATTAATGGGCTGTGGGGGATTTATCTTCCCTTGACAGAGGAACAATACTAATGGATGCACCAATAAAGAGAGGCAGATGTTGGGGACTTTCGGTCAGTATCTTTCTTTCATGATACTATTTCCCTATATAAATATATATAAATATATATATATATATATTTTTTTAAGTCTTTCTTTGGTTAATTGAAGGGAAAAACAAACTAGAAATCCTATTTGACTGATGTGTTTGAATCCTGTTCTTCTTGCTGACCCAGTCCGGCAGAATGTTCAGAAAATCAGACCCTTCCTAGGACCCTGCTTGTCTGGGCCAGTTAGCTCGGCAGGTTAAAGTGTAGTGCTAATGAGGTCAAGGTTACAGGTTCAACTACCACAGGAGCCAATTAGTTGTGCTCTGTGTTCCCAGCCAAGGACAGATTGTACCCCTATTCCAGCCAATCATTCATGAATATAGGCTGCGGACCACAACAGGCATTGGATGGAAGAATGTGACTGGCTCAGTACAAGCCATCTCCACTATCTGATGCTTTTTCATTCAGATATTGAATGGGTAATGTCCTTCCTGGGGATACAAAGATAGGGCATTTGCTTTCAAGAAGTTTGTAGTCTTATAGAAGATACGTGTCCGTAAATAACTGTTGTGTGAGAGAGAGAAAAAGAGATGCCCCAGGAGAGAGACAGATACTGCTCATGGCCTACTTAGGGTGAGTCAATAGCATTGATTTCATGAGGGAAGAACAGGATGTTATCATTATTACTGAAATATCATTCTGGTAGGTGTGCGGTTGACTCACAGATGATCTGGAAGACGACGTCAAAAGATATACACACATATGTGTATTATATATAATATATCTCTATATACAGATATACAGACATATGTATATTAAATATATCTCTCTATATAGATATATACACTTATGTGTATTATATATATACAGACATATGTGTATTAAATATATCTCTATATTCAGATATATACACATATGTGTATTATATATATATATATCTACACAGTTATAAAAACATATGTGAATTTTATATATAAAAATCTATATATACAGATATATACATACATGTGTATTATATATAATATATCTAGATATACACAAATATACACATATATGTGCATTTTATATATAATATACAGACACACACATGCATCATAGATGTGGACATATATGTAATGCACATACATATGTATATATACATATATAGATGTGTTACTATCTTTATGTGTATATATAGATAGAGATGCCTATATCTATATCTATCTATCTACTATTTGAACTTTTCATGGGTTCCAGGCAGTTAGGTATTTATGCATCCATATATATGCATATGTATATTTACATATATAGCCACATATAGATATGTATATTTATATGTATATATATATATATAAATATATATGGATATATGTCTATCTTTATGGATACATGGATATAGATATCTATGAATATCTATGGATACATGTAGATAAATATATTTATATCTATCCAGCTACTATTTGAACTTTTGGTGGGTTCCAGACAGCTAGGTGCACTTATTTATGCTTCCATGTATATGTGTATACACACAATACATACATACATATATGAAAAAAATATACACATACACACACTAGATAGATATTGTTATGTACATACAGATAGAGATGACTGTATCTATATCTGTTTGAACTTTGTGTGGGTTCTAGGCAGCTGGGTGGTGCATGTATTTATGCATTCATGTTTGCTGGCTCAGAGGATAGCATACTGGTTCCGCAATCTTCCTAAGCTCTGACTTCAGACATATTGTATAACTCTGGGAAAGTCACTTAATCCTGCTTGCCTCAGTTTACTCATCTGTCAAATGAGCTGTAGGAAGGAATGGCCAACCACTCCAGTATCTCTGCCAAGAAAACTAGGATAGAGAAGAGTTGTACATGACTGATCAATAATTTGGCAAATGTCAGATCCAAAATATTCTGAAAAAGCAATGGCTGTCAATTTAACTGTCATTTCCCAGAGTTGGGGAAGAAAAGGGAGAGAATATTGAGGCCTTTGGAGAGCTTGGAGAGGTTAATCAATTGCCAAGCATGGAATAAACGCCTACTATGTGTCCGATGCTGCTCGAGGTAGTAGGCGTGCAATGTCTTCCTTCAGACAGCTTATACTCCACTAGGATGTAATGTGATTAGTAGCGTGTGTGTGTATGTAGCATACAATCCCCTAAGCACTTTTGGCTACACTGTCTCAATAGCCCATTTGTCTAAGGAGGTTACTGTGGCTGTAGCTGTGGCCGGCTGGCTCTTTCTGTACACATTCATTTCCTCCACAATCTCATTGAGAAAGACACAGTGAAGAACCATCCTGAGATAATGCGTTAGTAAGTAAGTGGCCGGGCTCTGTTCACAACTCCCATCTTTTCTGGAAGGTGCACACACAGCCAGAAGAGCTTGGGCTGTCCCCCACCTGGCAGGGCTGTTGGGTGTGACTCAGAGAGGAGTCTGCTCTATGGCTTTTATAAGGACAAAGGGAGGTTAAAATAAGGAAGTCGTGTCACATCCAGAATAATATGGCCAAGGGGTTCCCTCCCTTATTTAGAGTTTTGTATCTGTGTCATAATAACTTGAATTTTCTCTTATTCCCCAAGAAAGGATCATTCTGATAGGCTAGAAACCTAACCTCAGTTGAGTTTCAGAAATAATAATAAACAACAACAACAATGATTACATTAGTATTATTAATGGTAATGTGATGATAATATAGGGACTGAATAACTGAATAGGTGATTTTATTGATCTAAAAAACTTCTAGAAAAGGAAACTCCTTTGATCATTGCAAAAGGCAGCTAAGGTGATCCAGTGAATAGAGGGCTGGGTCTGGAGTCAAGATCAAATCTGTCCTCGGATGCATACTAGCCGTGTAATCCTGGCAAGTTATTTTTTCCTCAGTTTCCTCAGTTGTAAAATGGACTGAAGAAGGAAGTGGCAAATCACTCCAGTATCTTTGCCAAGGAAAACTCCAAATAGGGTCATGAAGAGTTGGCCACGATTGAAAAATAATTGAACAATAATTTTCATTGTGACTTAAATTCTTAGACTAGGGGAGTCAGTGGATCTGAGTGACTTTCCCTGAATCACATAGCTAATTAGGAGTCAGAGGGAAGACTTGAACTCAAGTCATCTTGTCCCTAAGGCTCCACTTAACCCCGGCTGCTATAAGTGACATTCATTTTCATTTCAGCCAAATCAGACAATTTGCTCCGCCCTGTATGCCACAGGATAGCACAGTTCATCTCCTATCTTCACATGTTGGTATAAGTAACTTCCCATGCCATGTTCGCTCTTCCTCTACCTCCTTCATTCTCTAGCTACTTTCAAGGTTCCCTCCTATGTGAGGCCCTTCACTAGTCTTCACCCCACCATTGTTGATGCTCCCCCTTATTATTTTGTGTTTACTTTTAATTACTTATTTTTGTTACTTCCTACATGAAGTGCCCACCCCGCTCTTGTTAATACTCCCACTTATTATTTTGTTTATTTTTAACTAATTGTTTTTGTACATATCATTCCCCACTAAGTAGAATGCAAGTGTCTCAAAGGCAAGTTTTATTTTTTGTTTCAATCCCTGACATCCAGCATCTATACTATAGTGGAAAATTAATAAATTATTCTTGAACTGAATAATAATTATACAGACCAAGTTCGCAGAGCACTTTATGAGTATGATGTCTTCTGATAAATGCACATCTGTTCTCCATAAGACCCTTTTTCTTCAAAGGGGCCCAGCATCTTCCGTTATCCCTATGAGGTTTGATGCTTGGCAACTGTTGTATGGTAGCGTCCCAAGAGGGGGGCTGCATTTTGGGCGGCTGCCTCTGCTGCCAGGTATATTTGTAGAATCCACTGGGGTCAGTGGATGCACAGGAGATATGATTTCCCATAAATGGAGGATCATTATCATTCCCCACCACAGAGAGCTTTACAATTGGAATCTGCACTTAGACAAGAAAGGTTACAGCTTATCTGATCAATATCTCCCTTTTAAAAAGAAATCCCCACATGCGCACTTCCCTGATTAGCCACTTACTAGACAGGTTTACTGTGGTGAGCTGTGAGTGTTATATATATGAGTGCATGTGAAATAATGATGAGGAATTTGAAGCAACAAAGTAGGAAGGGCCTGAAGATCCTACTCTTTCCCTCATCCATCCTCTGGGAACTCAATAAACCCCACCATCTTCCTTTCTATTTCTCTTTCATGGTGTCCTACTTCTATATTCCCTAATTGCCTCAGGGTAATATGGCCTTGGGCACTGAGCATTATCCTGAGGCCAAAAAAGAACATTTTGGGGGATTCATCCCATTCAGCTTTTGTTTCTGGGGTCCCTTCTTCCTATTATAAAGCTGTGATCCTGTAAGTATGGCATTCTAGTCCAGACTCTGATAACTAACCCTGTGGACCACAACATAGAGTAGGCTCTATTTTCTACTTTTTCTTTTTTCTTTTTTTGATCTAGGATCTGTGATCTTCTACAAGTGCAGGGGAAAATTCCCTCCAGGGAGACTGATGGGCAACTCCTTTGTAACACATTGCCATCTTAAAGTGGAAGTCCTTCACCTTTTTTTGTGTCATGGATCCCTTTAGAAGTCTGATAAAGCATATAGACTCTATCTCAGAATCACATTTTTAAATGCATAAAAGAAAAAAGGAAAAGTAGGGTTACAAAAGAAAGCAAATATATTGAAAAAATGTAAATTTTCCCCTTTCACAAATCCCCTAAAATCTTTCCACAGATCTCTTGGGAGTTCATGGACCCAAATGAAAAACTGCTATCATATAGTGGTTTTGGAGACTAGGAGATTTAGTTACTTGACCACTAAGATGAATAGCATGTGTAAGAGGCAGGAGTGGAAGGCAGCTTTTTTTGCTCCCAAGGCTCACCCTTAGAGTCCACAAATGCCTTAACTTATCTCTGTCCCCCATGTTTTCTCTCTATGTAGCCTTAGGGAATGCAGTGTCTCTGTTTGTGAGCCATGATCATCTAACCCAGCAAGATGAATCTCTACACAGAATAAGACCAGACTTCTGTTAACTTTCCCACTGGAGAACCACTGAGCTGTTCATCTTCCATTGTCCTCTCAACCTCAGCCTTTTATTGTCCTGGCCAGGGGCTAGGAGCCAGGAACTAGGACTCCTTTACCAGCAGAGCTTGGACAAGTCCCAATTCCCTTTCCTCCTATAAAATGGGAAGGAGACAATTACTCCCAGGCTCCCGGGGCTCAGGAAAGGTGCTCTGGTTTTTATGTTGATGGAGTGCTTTCAGCTTCCAAGTCCTCAGGACAAAACTGATTATTAATCCCATTATGGGAGAGGGTAAGATGAGTGAAGTTTACTCAGAAGAGTTGTCTCTTCATTACACTGGGCAGCCAGGAATAATCCAGGCTGCAATAAATCCTCCCCTTGTATATGCTTCCCTTGGGGGTGAGAAGATATGTTATTCACTCAGCACCAGTAATGTTAATAATAGTAGATAATATTTATGTAACACTTAGTATGTGTCAGACACTATGCTAACTGTTTTACAATTATTATCTTTTTTGATTCTTCCCCAAACTCTGGGAGGTAGATACTATTATTATTATTATTATTATTGCATTTTACAGATGAGGAAACTAAGGCAGACAGAGGTTAAGTGACTACATCAATTAGTAAATGTCTGAGGCTGGATTTAAACTCCTGACTCCAGGTCCATCTGTCCTAGTCTTTTACTCTCCTCTATCACTCACTACTCTCATGATTCAGGTTAGCTGTTTAATCTCTCTGGGGCTCATTTTCTTCATCTGTAGAATTTGGGTCTATATCTGTGATCCCTTGTGACCCATACTTTCTCATCTCCCATCTGCCTTGTGATGCACATTTTTTTCAAGACAATCAGGGAGTTAGGGATACTGCCTGTGGCTATGAATATGCCTGGAGGGAAAGGTAACTAGACTCCATGGATGCTGCTCATGACCTTGATCTCTCTCATTAAGTCTAGCCATTAATAGCTCAGATAACTGGTCTTACAGACTAGTTTAGGAAGGGGTTGGATCTCCCAGGTCCCTTCCGAATCTGAAATGCTATGATTGTGCTGCTGTAGCCAGAGAATGAGGCTGTTATGAGTACTGAGGTCTAAGGAACTCCTGGGTTTTAGGATAGGGAGGTAAGTCAGCAGACCTGGGAAATGGACCAGTGGGGAGGGAGGGAGAAGACTGAACAAAGGAGGACAGCCTGCTTCCCCTCCCTTCCTACCCTTAAGATGCAGTACAAGTTGAGAGTGGAGAGATGCTCGTTAGCTCTTTGATTACAACTGGAGCAAGGCCCTCTTAGTTCTGTTTGTGCCATGGACCCCTTGGATGGTCTGGTGAAATCTTAGAAAAAAATGATTTTTAAAAATAGAAAGAAATGCCAAATTTCAGTTAGAAGTTGGTGAAAATAAGATTTTTTTCCCCATCCCAGGTCATAGACTCCTGAAGTATCCCTTTGCAAGATTCTGGATTCCAGGTTAGAAACCCTAGATTAATGCTTCCAGTACTTTAGGGAAGGTTTTGCATGAATGTCCCAAATACGCTCTCTCTGTCCGTCCTCCTGAGGAGAATAACAAGTGCACACTGCACGGGGATGTAGCCGCTCACCCCTTAAAATCCTGGCATCGGTCCTGGAACCATTTCCCAGCTCTCCCCCAGAACCTTCTGTGGCTGCCGCTGGGGAGTAGCATTGTCTGCCTTTTAAACCTGGCTCTCTGTGATGGTGGAGATTTTTGGAGTGTGAGTCTCTCAGCAGAGTGGGAGCAATTTCCCCATAATTGGTAAAGTAACCGTAACAACTCTGTCATTTGTATGTATCGATGCGTAATTGCGCAGTAACCTTTACTGTTAAGGCAGGAATGAAGCGAGGGAGGCTATTAGATTGTAATTCTGAGGGGCAGTTCTGGCTTCCCTAAACTGCAGCTACCTTGGCTTCGTGGGCCCTGGTGGAAAGATGCTCCAGTGAGTGGGAGATCCTCTGGGATAAAAAAAATAAATAAATAAATGTAAAAGCTAGCGAAGGAAATGGAAGATCACTCCAAAATCTTTGCCATGAAAATACCAAATGGGGTCAAGAAGACTCAGATACAACTAAGAGAATTAAACAACAAATTTCTTGTTTTCCGTACAGGAATTATCTAATCTGCTGAGAGCTTTCATCTATGTCAGGAGTTCTGAACTTTGAGTGTATAGACTTTTGAAAAAATCAATAACTTTTTCAATATTTCAATAATAATATTTCAATGTAATTGGCTTCCTTTGTAACTCTATGTATTTTTTGTACCTTTAAAAACATGATTCTGAGAAAGGGCTCCTAGGCTTCTTCAGACTGCCAAAGGGGTCCATGACACACAAAAAGAATAAGAATCTTTGTTTTAGTTTTTTTTTTTATCAAATTATTAACAATTATTTATTCAATATCGATCTTCATTTGTATCAGTGAAACACCCATGCCATCTGCCTGTTGTCACTTACTCTTTTCTGATGGCATATTTCTTCAGTAATGAAACTTAAACTAATTTCTGTACATAGATCATCCCTGAAAAAATGGCATAATTTAGTCATCTACCCTACATCTCTCCATTGTCCTTGGACAGGTTTCTAGAACTTTTGTTCCTCAGAGATTGTGATAGTTCAAGACTTGGAATACAGAGCATGACTGGGAGAACATTTGTGTTTAAAGAAATGAGTCTTTGCTCCAGTAATTTAGGATTATTAAATGCATTATGCATTTTCCCAAGTGCAAATTACTTAACATTTCTGAGTTTATTTCCCTTGCCTACAACCTGTGAGATCATGATACTAATGTTGCCTATCTCACATGGTTCTTGTGAAGAAAGTTCAAAAAAAAAGTTTGATATAGAATTTGAAGGCTTTTCAAGCACTTTCAGATTTATTGTCACTCTATGAGATAGGTATTATTATTCCCCCTTTATAGAAAGAAAACTGAATTTTCTTTATAGAAAGAAAATCTTTACAGAAAGAAAAATTCCCCTTCAGAAAACTGAGGGTCCAGGGAAATCATAGAATCTTTGATTTAGAAGTAGGAGTTATTTCAGAGGTCATTTAGTCTGTGCCCTTTATATTAAAGATAAGGAAATTGAAGTATGTCTTGCCTAGGATCACTCAGCTAATAAATATCAAACATGGGATTCAAAATTGACTTTACTCAAGGTCTAATGTTCTTTCCATTCTCAAATGATTTTTTTTCTACATTTTAAGTTCCATGAAGAAATGTGAGTTATTATTATCTTATAGTTTGTAGATGAGGAAACTGAGGCACAAAACAGTTTAATAACTTGTAATTAATCATCTAGTTGGTAAGGCCCTAGGCAGCTTTCCTACTCACATGTTCTCTGGTGTCTGGAATGCTCTCATTCCTTAACTCTACCTATTGACTTTCTGGACTTCCCTTAAGTCCAGGATCAGCCCAATGGATCATTATTTGGGTCCTGATTAAGTCAGAGTGAATGCAAATAGCTGTAATTTCTGTTTGGGACAGAACCTCTGAGGCTCTGCCCTCCCTGCTTTGTTTGACTATTGTCTAGGTGAAAGAAGCCAATCTTTGCCTCATTTACTACTTGGTCTGAATCACTAAATGGGCCTTGCCTCAAACTGAGACCTGTTAAAGATCTAACTTATAAAGGCCGCTGTCTTCCACTCCATCCAGGGCCATCTCCAGTCACACTGGCCACTGGACCCAGAAGGCTCTGGAGGGGAAAGTGAGGCAGGAGACCTTGCCCAGCCCTCCCTCACTTCAATCCAATTCATTTGAATGTCACAACATCCCCTCCCTGATGTTATGGTCCTCTTCAAAACAGAAGAACAAACAACTGCAATAACAGAAGCTCCAACTAAATACCCCAAATTCTTTCCTAACACTGCTCATTCTAATGGCTTCCCTTTGTAATCATTTCCATTTTTCTTGTATATGGTTTGTACATATTTGTTAGTTTGTTTTCTCCCCCATTAATTGTAAGCTCCTTAAGGGCAGGATCTGACTTTTGTCTTTTTTTTGTAACCTTAGCAGTTAGGAACTTAGTGCAGTTTCTGGAATGTCTTAGTAGGCACTTAATAAATGTTTATTTATTGATTAAAGTATCAGAGCTGCAATTCAAATCCTGACTTTCCCTTAAAGCTAGAGCCTTTCTCTCTGGGGATTATCTCTAATCTATCCTGTATGTATCTTGTTTGTAGATAGCTGTTTGGATGTTGTTTGCCCTATTGGAGTCTGAGATTCTTAAGAGCAGGAACCATCTTTCTGTCTTTGTATGGCAGAGCTTAGCACA